>NC_060211.1:31009500-31320500 GCF_021130785.1 Homalodisca vitripennis
TCAACGCAATCTAATCAAAATGGAAAACTGAAGATGACCCTATTCGCTTAACTATCAAGCCCTGCCAAAACTCATCTGATGAGTTCTCAGCAAAAGCAAAATCAGTCAAGAGTTTGGCTAAGCCTGTGGTATCTCTTCAATCAGGTTGTTTCATGTAATACGATTGTTGTACTCTCATCTACATGCAGATATGGAATGTAACTCACTTTCATAGCCTTCTGAAAAATAATGATTACCGTGTTCAATTATTATTTACATCATGTTGGAGTGGACATTTCATTTGAATACGGTTTACGAGTTAAGAGTTAAGTTTACGGTAAACTTAAGTTCTTTAAGACAACCACATGTGGGCAGGACATTGGGTATAGACAGGCCCACAGGGTATAGGTCTAAGAGCCTGGTAAAAAAAGGCAGGAGAGATGGAGATGTAGCAATATATCCCATGTTGCGAAATCACTTGAAACTCACCACTGACAAATTAATTATATTTCTTACGGTGATAAGCTTTGTATTTATTACAGAAACATATTTTTTACATAAACAAAACTAGTGTTTCTAGTTAAGCTATGGCTGTTGTGGCTTTATCATCAGATGTCTTTTTCCTGGATTTCAAGATCTCCTGAAATATCTATGAGTCTGCTGAGTTTATTAGAAGTAATCTCTTTTTTGTCCATCCTTGTGTCTGATTTTATTACTTTATGACATGAAAATCATAAACTCCAACTGAAGTGAATCTTTAGTGGATATACGGTTTTTAAAATATCTCCAAACATCTGTGAACTTATCCTGATTATTCTGTCTCAATGTAACCTAATTATCTGTACAAAGTGATCTCCGATCAGAATGACCAACTAGCATTACTTGAAGAGTCATATGACATAAGCATCATAGCAGAGTGCAAGTTATAGTGAATTCCGATGGTATCATATAATACATGTTATATATTAGTAATTTGTACATTATTTTTATTTCAGTATATTTTAATTTAAATAAACCTAAATTAATTTTTTATCATATGAAGTTTTTAAGATATTTATGATAAGGTTTTTAAATAGCCGTCATTTTGAAAATAAACTTTATAAAACCTAATTATTTTTTATGCAATTAGGTCTTTAGGTTATAAAGCTGTATACCAAATTTCAACTTATTACACATAGCCATTCTCAAATTTAAAATATTTGAATGAAAAAACTAAATTATGTTTGAAGGGTATAATTTCTTAATAGAGATGTAATTTACTTAATATTTGTTATTCACCTCTATTACATTTAACGTTGATTATTTATTAGTACCAGAGTATAATAAAAATGAGAGATTAATGCGATTTGGTCAGCAGCACTATCCTATGTTCAATTTGTCAATGAAATTATTGTTTCTATAAAGATACTTAGCAACTTTTTAAATGTGTGTATTTAAAACTTGATGACATCTCCTGACTAGTAAGGAAAATATGGAACGTAAAGGTACAGTACTGTAATAAAATTCTGTTTCTTACCTGTACCACTTGCATAAAACTTGTTTATTTTATTCAAATCGTATTTGCCTAGTTTAATAAGTTTAATGATCATAATATTATTTTAGTGATAAAAACCAAGTTAATGGTTAAACATATATGTTTAAAATATAACAAAACTTAAATATATATTTAAAAACATGTTAATATTTATCACTATTATACTCTAAATGGTTTAGATCTTTTCAACGGAAAAGTCCATGACTTCTCCCTTACTATTCAGGCAAATGTCCAATAGAATGCATTTGGACAAGGATGAAATCATGTGTTGCAAATGGAAGTGGTACATGTAAATATTTCTAAAACGCAGTCTCTTTGTGAAAATAATATAGCAGCCATTGTTATAAGAGATGAACTACAAGAGAAGCAGGTTAGAAAACGTTTGGAGAATTTAATAGGTGTAAGGATCCAAAATCTATAGTATTCCTTTATAATTCATGAAAGTAGACACTATGCCTTTTTTAAATCAGCACAATGTTGATTTTCCCTCACAATGACTTTTCCCTTACTATTCAGACAAATGTCCAATAGAATTCATTTGGAACAGGACGAAATCATGTGTTGCAAATGGAAATGGTACATGTAAATATTTTTTAAATGCAGTCTCTTTATGAAGGTAATATGGCAGCCATGGTTGTAAAAGATAGACTGAAAGAAAACCAGGTTAGAAAACGTTTGGTGAATTTAATAGGTGTAAGGATCCAAAAACTATAGTATTCCTCTAAAATTCATGAAAGAATACGCTGTGCCTTTTTTTGAATCAGCACTGTGTTGTTTTTAATTAGCACACACAGTTCAATGGTAAATTACTTTTCTGTTCTGTATAGAAATAAGTGACAACACGAACTATGCGATATTTAGTCCGTATTCTTATATTACAGGAGGAAGTTGACTAGATCAAGGATCAGTAGTATTAGTGGCAGTATTCTTCTTTCATATTAATATTTGTAACCCCCTCTCGCCAGTTTTATGTTGCTGAGAATATAACAAATAAATTTCAAAGAATCTATTGCCTTTATCTTGAAAATTGTTGTAAATGAATTGAACACTGACGATGGCCTTAAATAAACGCTTGTGCTGATGGTACGTGCAGTTGCGAGAGGACTTTGACTGTGGCAAGGAGACAACGATGGAGCCAGACCTGTGTCCGCACGATGTGGCAACACTGCTCAAAGAGTACTTTCGAGATTTGCCAGACTCTCTACTCTGCAAGGACCTCTACTCAGCTTTTGTGCAGACCCAGAGTAAGTATAGAGTGCCTTACAGAGGATCTTGTTGTGCTTGCTATTTAATTGATTATTATCTAATATTATTTCTGGAAATGTTGATCAGGAAATTATTTATTTAATGTTGTAAATAATCAATCATGCAAATTTGTATCTCTTTTTTGCTTTATGTGGAATTTTCTCACTTATCATACCTATATATAAGATTTGATACATGTTTCCTTGTCAATTTTTAGGTTTTTTATTTTTAACAACAATTCACTTAATATACTATTCCGGTTTTCAACATGTTTAGCTATATCCTTTTCTTCGATTTTAAACAATTTACTTAAGTTAGTTAGTCGGCGCTGCCAATGATTTATTTTTGTTTCACACCTAACTATGTCCAATGTTAGTCCCTGTTCAATGGATTCCTCCAGTCTACTTCCTAATACTTGGGTTTCTAACTTAATTCTATCCCATTCCTCCTTGAAAGCGACCTTTCCACTCAGGTTCAAATAATTACTATTTACATCAAGACTTATTAACTGCCGTAACTTTTTCCTTAAATCTATCACTTTAAGACTAGGAGACACTTCCACACCTCTTAACCTAATTTCATAGTCCAATTCCTCCTTGGTTAACAAGTCCACCTTAAGTGCCATTTTAAAAGTTTAATATTAAACACTTTATAAATTTCCAGTATCCAAGCCACTTATTAATGAACAACCACTAAGTTCAATTTTATTAAGGTTCACCAGAATAAAGCAGAGTGGCGCACTTATTTGTATACTAAATGTTAATATACAAAAATTTTTTGTTTTTATTATGATGACCTTAAATATTCTCGAACTCATAAGATTTAAGTAGATACTGGTGGAAATTAAAACTGCACCTTTTTAGAAATATTCAGGTTTATTAAATCAATCCAAATTTCAATTATTAACCTTGTATTCCACCAATGAAATGTTTTGCACAATAGTTTAAAATTACTACTTCCTTAGGCAAGGCACTTTCGATTTAACATGGACTCACTGTCCTCCAAATACGTGTGTATAAAATATAAAATAAAATAATAATCTTGAATAAATTTGTATGAAATAAAATAAATTGGCTTCTTCTCAAAAGTAATAAAATAAAAATTATAAACTTCTTTAAAATAAAATTCACAAACAAATCTAAACAGTTCTCAACAGGAATTTTTCACAAGTTCCTACAGGATATGGTGCAGTACCTGCAGCTCTTAATTTTAACTAGAATCCCTATAATTTCAATTAAATTTTTACGTTTGACTTTAAATAAATAACTCCTTTACAATTTAGATATATATTAGTCCACACTCAACAGAATTTGATCGTTAATTTCAAATTTCAATTCTAATTTCAAATTAATTCACTTCTTAAATTTTCAAATTTCAAATTTAGAAAAATTTAATAATTCAGTCAAAAGTACTTAGCTCTTTGGTCGTGAAGGTCTTGGAGTTCGGTATTAAAATAATCTATACCAACGGATCCTACGCCCGACACTACTTTTAAACTCGCACTAAAGACTTTACTCTATCGCTTCTCAACTCGGAATGGAAGCAGAGCGTGTTTTCTTGGCCTGCACCGACTACGCTCCTGTTCCTGCAGGCCTGTTTGAATCACTCTCAACGCAGGTTCGCCGCCTAACAAAAGATTGAATCCACTGTAGACTATTGTTTAGCAGTCACTGCCATCAAGTCAGGTCTAGACCAGATTCCAAGCGCGTTGTGCCTGCCGCTGGATTACAATATAAATTTACTTTTTTATTCCCTATCCATTTACAATTCTAAAATAAAATTTTATTTATTAAATTTTTATTTTTATTTAAAGTATACCATGTAATTGGTATACACACCCCCCCTTAAAGCGCTTGGTATCTGCCAAGTTTAATACTTAAATCTAAGAAATTTATCTCACATCCTTTAGAAATTGTATTTCCACCTAGCCTTAACATGCATCATCAAATCTACAAAACCCTTTTTTTTTATTTATAATATTTGTTTTAATTTATTTTTGATAAATAGTTGTAAGAAGTGGCAGCATACTAGTTGTCAAGTTATTTTAACCAAGCGTTAATTATTATAAATTCTTTTTAAAGGAGTCCATACATTATCAGATTGTTTTTTGAAAACTTAACAATTAAATTCCCCAATAGAAACCTTGACCTAAACTATGGCAAATATTAAGAGTCCAATTGCCACCTACCTTTTTACAATTCTAAGTCCTACCATAAAGATAGTCCATCCAGATAATCCTTCACAATGGGTCGAACGAGGAAGACGGTGATTGTTGTTGTGGGATGTTTATAGCAGGTCCGGTCTGTTATCAGTTGGGTCGTCCCTGGAACCTTTGCCCTGCACGGCTGTGTGTGTTGGCTCGCCCATTCACTGGTTGATGCAGCTTCATATAGTTTTTAAAACATATCCCCAGACGGGGGTGTCAGTTCTTATTTTATTATTTTTACCTATACCATTCTTTATCATAGAAATAACAGTCTTTTTTCTTCTGTTCCCCTCTTCCTTGGCATAAATTTTATCAAACTAACAAGTTTAAATTAATATTCCAACATTCGTGTTAATTATTAATTTACATACAAACATAAATAACACATGTTAATAAGATTAATTACGGACCATGAGTTTCGGATTTGTGCATTATTCAGAAAAATAAATACTGAATTGGTTTAATACACTCCTCCTCTCCCAAACCATGTAGTTATCGCAACTGTGTACTTCACCTGTGCCCTTTTATCTAAATCATAAACTTTTTATTCCTCTTGAGGTTTCTTCAAGTTTAAAATACATTTTTACAAGATTACAATTCCAATTAAAATTTACAATTTAACAGGGCTGTAGAATTTCCTCAATTGTTCACTATATTTTAATTTAATCTTCCTTGTCACTGAAATTTCTCAAATCAAACATACATACATACAACGTACATCCAATATAGTTTTTCTTCATTCTTACAACTAATTTAATTCGTCATAATTTTTAATCAGTTCCTTTTTTAAAAATTTTTTGTAATTCAATTATTTACCCCTCGGTAATTATTTTGTTTTGTTATATTTAAATATACATTCTTCTTTCCCCAGTGGGTTTCACATCCTGCAAGTGTATTCTACGGAACTCATTCAATTCTTTTAAATTTTGAACCACATATGAGTTGGAGCTAATAATTGAAATTATTCTGAATGGTCCTTCATATTTCAGATCTAGCTTATATCGCTGATTTGTAATTCTACAATAGACTACATCATACATTTTTAATTGCCTGTGATTTCGGTTGTATCGGTTTCTTCTCGAATTCAGCTCATTTTGTCTTTTTAAATTTTGAATAGCTTCAACCATCTTTGCATTCTTATCTTTGCTCCATTTTTTCATCACAAATATCTTTAATTTGCCATTTTAGTGACAAACCATCATTTGCTTTGAAACTGAACATCAATTCAAATGCAGACGACTTTATGCTTTCATTGTGACAAGTATTTAGGGCCATTTGCACATGGTACAAATCCTTGTCCCAATTCTTTTTACAGTCATGATAATAAGCTGTCAGAATTTGATTTAAATTTCGAATTTGCCTTTCACTTTTATTTCCTTGAGGAGTATAAGGTATTATGGTCCTTTGTTTTACACCCAAATTAAACAAATAATTTTTGAATTCCTCGCTGACAAAATATGTTCCATTATCCGTCACGAATTCTTCAGGCAAAGAAAAATTTTTGAAAATATTATTTTCTAATGCATTAATTACATTACCTGAGGTGCATTTCCTGAGTGGCATTATCCAATTATATTTGGTGAAGTCATCTACTGCTATCAGGATGTATTGCATTCGATTGGAAGATGCAGGTAATGGCCCATAAATATCCATATATAACTTCTGCATTGGACGACTGCTCAGATTGCTGTTCAAAGGTCCTTGGTCCCTCCAGTTGCTACTTTTTGCTTTCAAACACACTTCACAAAATTTTACATTATTTTTCACATAATCATTTAGTTTAGGGTGATAAAACCTTTCATTTATTTTCTGTTGTGTTTTTAAAATGCCGAAGTGACAGCCAGACAATGAGTTGTGATAATACTCGTATACGACCTTGAATAAGTGCTCAGGTAAATAGATCCTTTTAGAATTGTTTTTATTTTTCACATAAAATAACACCCCTTTTTCCACACTGTAAACATCACTATTGGTATAGTTCAATATACCCTCCATAATTTTAGTTATATTTACATCCTGTTTCTGATGCGTTTTTAAGTCCATAAAGCTAAAAGGCATCGTACTTATACTATTTATAGACACTGTTTCCTCTCTTATTACTAAGTCCTTATTATTTATAGTTTCATTGTTCATTTTTATAGAGTTATCATTCATCTTGTCCTTATTCACTAATTTTTTCTAGTTCATGTAACACATTGTGGTCAACTTCACTATCTTGAAATAATCTAGATAAATAGTCCGCTACTGGGTTCTGATTACCTTTAACA
Source organism: Homalodisca vitripennis (assembly GCF_021130785.1). Taxonomy (NCBI): domain Eukaryota; kingdom Metazoa; phylum Arthropoda; class Insecta; order Hemiptera; family Cicadellidae; genus Homalodisca; species Homalodisca vitripennis. Next base: position 31,016,732 of record NC_060211.1, read on the forward strand.
TGCGTAATTTTAAATGGTAGAGACAATATAACCTCCACCCAGCGCCCTAATTTTCCTAACTTACGAAAGTGGGACAATACCCAAGCCAATGCTGAGTTGTCGGTCACTAAGTTGAATGGTCTCATTTCTAGGAAATTACGGAATTTATTTATTGAACAGACAACTGCCAAAGCTTCCTTTTGGTAGGTAGTAAGTTTCACCTCACTTTCGTTAAATTTTCTCGAATAATAGGCCATCGGTTTTAAATGTCCATTGTCCGCTTCCTGTAATAAACAGGAACCGAGGGCCTTATCACTCGCGTCGCATTGGACTGTGAACTCCTTGTTGAAGTCAGGGATGGCTAACACGGGGGGACGGGTAACCGCTCGTTTCAGTTTATCGAACGATTCCTGACATTTTTGGTCCCACACAAATTTGGACGACTTCTTCCTCATTTCACTGAGTGGATGAGCTATTTCCGCATAATTTGGAATAAATTTAGAGAAATAACTAGTCATCCCTATGAATCTCGCAATACCTTTCTTGTCCCGGGGCCTCGGAGATTCTAATAACGTCCGTGTACGGTCAGGGTCCATTCTTATAGTGTCTTTGGAAACCAAATGTCCCAGAAATTTAATTTCATTATAACAAAATTTTACTTTCTCCGGATTCACAGTAAGATTATTTTTCTTTAAACACTCTAACACTTGTTTCAAATGCATATAATGTTCCTCCAATGTCTTCGAATACACAATAATATCGTCCAAAAAGGCGATATTGCAAGTAAATCTCAATTCTCCTAAGATTTTATTCATATATGACGACAATACCCCACTTCCAATTAATAATCCAAAAGGAATTCGTTTAAAGCTGTAACTTCCGAAAGGTACCGAGAACGTAGTTAACTCCTGGCTTTCCTTCGCTAAACTTATTTGATAAAAACTTTTGGTTAAGTCTATTACTGAGTAATAATTGTTTCCCTTCAAATGGTAATATAGTTCGTGCATGTCGCCTATAGGATAACTCACTCCTTCCAACTTCTTGTTTAACTCCTTGTAATTAACTACTAATCTTTCCGATTTTCCATCTTCCTTACCTACTAAAAAGGCTGGACTCGAGTACTGACTCACACTTGGTTGAATAATGTCCTGTTCCAATAATTCGTCAATAATTTTTTTTATTTTTAATTGTTTAGGTGGATTCAATGGATATGGTCTAAGTTTTACGGGTTCATGATCTTTAACTTTTAATTTATACTCATAATCTAGAGTTTTACCAATTTTGTCGGTAAATACCGTTGGAAATTCCTTTATAATTTTTATTATTTCATTACTGGCCTCTTCGCATCCTATTTTATAAGTGTGATTGGTGTTCATACACGCTACTGTAATATTTTGCACAAATTTTATACACTTTTCTATATTAAAGTCAAATCGACAACAATTATTTTTCAAGTCTATTAACAAACCAGAATGTTTTATAAAGTTCGCTCCTAAAATTGCCTTTTGAGCTAAGTCCTTCACTATAACAAATTCCACTTTCCAGCTGAACATATCTATTTTTATTTTTATATTTACACTGCCGATTACGGACATTTTTTTATTTTCAGCACTCATACATGTCAGGTTAGATAACTGGTAACACTTTACAATCTTATTATCTAATAATAGTTTATACAGTCTATCACTTATTATATTTATACTACTACCAGTATCTAATAATACATTTAATGATATATTCTTGCCAAAATCTATTTCTAAGCTGGGCAATGAACTGATATTTTCCGAATTTTTCTTTTGCCAAGTATGATTTAATTTAGCAGATAATTCATGTGAATTTTTGTTGGACACAATTTTAGGTAACCGGGAAAGTTCGCCCTTCCTTAACTCATTGTTCGAACTTTCCCTACTAACTAGTTTTTTGACTCCTGTACATTACGACCTACATTTTCGGGGTTTATAGCTGGAGTGTGGTTTACAATAGGTCTCCGCTGGTTTACAACAGGTTTCCTGTTTACCTCCCGGCACTGATAAGCATAATGACCAGGTCTATTACATTTATAACAAGTTATTGTTTCTTGCCTCGCCCTGATGCTGTTAACCGGTACATTATACTTCCTATTCACATTCAAATTATTCCCTGTTTTCCTCACGTTGTCAGCATAACCTACATTATTCGCCCTTATACACATCTCATCCAGTTCGGAATATGTGCTCGGATTTCCCATAAACACTAGTTTATTTCTGGTTTCAGGATTAATTCCCACCTTAATTAATTCCACAACATCCCTTTCATTTATATTACAACAAAGTACTTCTACTGATTCCTTAATGTCTATAATGTAGTTGGATAAGCTTTCATTATATCTTTGGGGACGGTGCACCTTTTCAAATTTCAAAAGTTCACGCTGATGATATGGCACGAAATAATTCAATAATATTTCAAGCATTAATTTGACCGTGACATTGTCCTGTTTTATTTCTAATAGTTTCGACAAAAGAGCTCCCTGACTATGTGAAATCGCAATCTCCATAATATCCTCTTCCGTACATCTAGTTTCCTTTTTAAGTTTCAAGATTATTTTAAAGAATTCTAATAATTCTTGAACATTTAATCCATCGCAGATTTTTAACTCTTTCAAATAACGCTCAATGGGGTTCGGTAGTTTATTATAACTTAAATGTGGCCGTCCCGAAACAAACACCTCATCTCTCATATTTAGACCAGACTTATCTTTCACTTCCGGTTTACTAGCCTCTTCCAGCTCACCTTCTATTTCCAGATTGGAATCAGATAACTTACGCACTAAGTTATCAGATGTTTCCTTGTCAATTTTTAGGTTTTTTATTTTTAACAACAATTCACTTAATATACTATTCCGGTTTTCAACATGTTTAGCTATATCCTTTTCTTCGATTTTAAACAATTTACTTAAGTTAGTTAGTCGGCGCTGCCAATGATTTATTTTTGTTTCACACCTAACTATGTCCAATGTTAGTCCCTGTTCAATGGATTCCTCCAGTCTACTTCCTAATACTTGGGTTTCTAACTTAATTTTATCCCATTCCTCCTTGAAAGCGACCTTTCCACTCAGGTTCAAATAATTACTATTTACATCAAGACTTATTAACTGCCGTAACTTTTTCCTTAAATCTATCACTTTAAGACTAGGAGACACTTCCACACCTCTTAACCTAATTTCATAGTCCAATTCCTCCTTGGTTAACAAGTCCACCTTAAGTGCCATTTTAAAAGTTTAATATTAAACACTTTATAAATTTCCAGTATCCAAGCCACTTATTAATGAACAACCACTAAGTTCAATTTTATTAAGGTTCACCAGAATAAAGCAGAGTGGCGCACTTATTTGTATACTAAATGTTAAACAAAATTTTTTGTTTTTATTATGATGACCTTAAATATTCTCGAACTCATAAGATTTAAGTAGATACTGGTGGAAATTAAAACTGCACCTTTTTAGAAATATTCAGGTTTATTAAATCAATCCAAATTTCAATTATTAACCTTGTATTCCACCAATGAAATGTTTTGCACAATAGTTTAAAATTACTACTTCCTTAGGCAAGGCACTTTCGATTTAACATGGACTCACTGTCCTCCAAATACGTGTGTATAAAATATAAAATAAAATAATAATCTTGAATAAATTTGTATGAAATAAAATAAATAGGCTTCTTCTCAAAAGTAATAAAATAAAAATTATAAACTTCTTTAAAATAAAATTCACAAACAAATCTAAACAGTTCTCAACAGGAATTTTTCACAAGTTCCTACAGGATATGGTGCAGTACCTGCAGCTCTTAATTTTAACTAGAATCCCTATAATTTCAATTAAATTTTTACGTTTGACTTTAAATAAATAACTCCTTTACAATTTAGATATATATTAGTCCACACTCAACAGAATTTGATCGTTAATTTCAAATTTCAATTCCAATTTCAAATTAATTCACTTCTTAAATTTTCAAATTTCAAATTTAGAAAAATTTAATAATTCAGTCAAAAGTACTTAGCTCTTTGGTCGTGAAGGTCTTGGAGTTCGGTATTAAAATAATCTATACCAACGGATCCTACGCCCGACACTACTTTTAAACTCGCACTAAAGACTTTACTCTATCGCTTCTCAACTCGGAATGGAAGCAGAGCGTGTTTTCTTGGCCTGCACCGACTACGCTCCTGTTCCTGCAGGCCTGTTTGAATCACTCTCAACGCAGGTTCGCCGCCGCCTAACAAAAGATTGAATCCACTGTAGACTATTGTTTAGCAGTCACTGCCATCAAGTCAGGTCTAGACCAGATTCCAAGCGCGTTGTGCCTGCCGCTGGATTACAATATAAATTTACTTTTTTATTCCCTATCCATTTACAATTCTAAAATAAAATTTTATTTATTAAATTTTTATTTTTATTTAAAGTATACCATGTAATTGGTATAATTAGGTATTGTTCTAGACTTGAATACAGTATGTTCAGAAAGTCTGGGTAACTCTTTAATGTTTTTTAAGCCATAGCATAAAATATCTATAAACTTTGTAGTGCTATATTGCTATCTTAATTAATTTTTTATGCAATACCCACCATACACCTAAATTGGGGGGGGGGGATGGCCCATGGAGATTGTTATTGACATCTGAAATTTGGTCATGGGTCTAGTCATACCTTGTTTTAAAGATCTCATTTAGTTGTTAAATGCTGCTAGTTGTAACTCAAAAGATGGATCTATTTAGAATGTGATTGGAAAACATGATGGTGTGTAGAAGAAAACAATAAGCAAACTACAATAATTGTAGATTTCTTAAACATCCTCATTTGTTAAGAGATGACTGTATTGGCAGCCATCTAAGAGGCTTATCTGTTTGTAAGGAAAACTAGGTTAACAGAAATTTACTTGTAGTAGCTATAAATCTAAGTTGAATAGGAATGTCTAAAAGAAACTTTGTGAGAAGTTACTACATTTACAGAATATAAACGTTATTTGTGGAGGAAACAGGATTTTTCCAGACATTTGCCATTGTTCAACGATACGGAAAATCCGTAACACTATGTTTTGAGATATGCAATCTGATCTCTTCCTCAGGTGAAAAACTAATCTAACACACAACTACAATCTAACTTAATTACATTTAAAAACTTAAAACAATAGTTAGTTCTTTTACTTTTGTGAGGCCTTTCGATAGCAAGGCTATCTTCGTCGGCCTCTGCTATCGAAAGGTCTCACGAAAATAAAAGTACTAAATATTGGTTTAAGTGTTTAAATGTAATTAAGTTAAACAGACGCCAATATAACCTCCATATTCAACTGCAATCTAGTTTAAAATAAACAAATCATACCAAAGTGTTATGACATGCATAAGTCAGGGATCACGACAACCATGTTGTGTGTCAACGCCATGCACACTAACTCTAAAATATGTACTTAATAAAACAAAAAGCACTAATTAATAAAACTGAACTACACTGCCAACTGGTCTGCCAATTTAATGTATGAAGACTCGATTAATTTCCTATTAAAGAAATGAGGTTCCTAATGTATTACGTTGGCTTCACCCCAATTTATACAGTGATATGCAATTCTTTATTTTTCTGTTAGGCCCTTTCTGGTTTCTTTGTTTTTATTATCCTTACATTTAATGGTCTTTCCTATTTTGCAACTATATTTTATACTGTAAGTACCAGTGTACTCTGAAATCCTGTATGGCATTTTTTTGGTTTTGTTTTTACGAGACTTTCTCTGAGTTTAGTGTTTTTTAAACGCAGTTCTAATGTTATACTATCTACCTACTCTTCTAATTTTTACAAATAATGCTGTTACATAAGGAATTGACAAAAAGACAAATTTATCTCTGTTCTGATTTACTCATGAATGAATGATTCTTCTGGTTCTTTGCACTTGTTTAGTACTGACTGAGGGTATCCATTATGTCTAAGATCCAATTCATCGTTATTAAATTTCTTTTTTCATCCATCTTTATCAGAATATTAGCTCTTTGCTCTATCAAATAATATATATATAGACCACTCCTCTTTTGACAGATTTTTGGTAGTTTGATTAATAGTTTAAATGTTTACCTGTATTTCCTTTTGAAAAAATCATAGTCTTCAGGATATTCCTATCTGTCAATACATAGTTATCCAAAAAAAGGAAGCTTGTTTTAGATTTCCAATTCCATTGTGAGGTGGACAGAAGGAGAAATACTATGATATGATCTAAAATCTCACATTCAATTCAGTGGCTCCATGATAAAAAAACAACAAAATTATCATCCACAAACCTCCACCAAATTTTCATTTGAAGCCTAGGCATTTTGCTCAAATTCCTCCATAAATATATAGGTGAAAATAGGAGATAGTGGAGAACAGTTGTCATCCCCTCATCTTGATGGTAAATTTTATACTCTAAATCAAAATAATTGCATTGAATGCATAGTTCTAACAGTTCTATAATTACTCACTCGGGAAGTTTAGTCCTTTCATTTAATGTTTGGTCTTATTTGAGATGTAATTTAATGATTTTAGGAGTTTGTGGAACTGGTACATTTGTAAATAGATTTTCAATGTCAAAACTAACGTCAGCTTGTCAGTTTTAGTCAACTTTAGGAATTTTGACTTCTCTACAAAATCCCTAGAATGTTTAATAAAAGAGTCAGTTTTTCTAAAAATGGCGTTAAAACATCCAAAAGGATTTTTTTTAGAAGACAATTCCCTGCAGGGTTAATAATGAGAACTAATTATAGGCAAGAGAGGGATGCTAGGTTTCTGGATTTTGGGAAGGCTATACATATGACGATTTTTGGAATGTTGAGGATAACTCCTAGGATGTGTTAATTATATCTTAATTCATCTGAAAAATGTGTTTTGTGTGTATTCTGTACTGTATAGTAAGTTGATAAGTGACACTATAACATCTAATCAGATATGTTATGGGATACACATAAATTCTTAACTTAGACTGTCTTTAAAACTGTAAAAGTTATTTTTAATAATTGGATTTTAGTACAGATTCTTGAGGCATAAGAGTGGAATTTTATGTTTACGAGCAAGAAATTACCAGGATTGTATTGTTGTTACTAAGTGTCATTGATTATAAGTACCAAGTGCATGTTGGATTGCTTATTTCGTTATTCCCTCGTTAATCAACTCTGTGGCTGTGTGTCTGTAAACAAACCCATGAATCTACTACTTGCCACTTTCACCAGCTTTCATTCATAATTCCAACAAATTTAATAGCTTACAGTTTTTGGATGTTAGCCTTCTTTTCCACTCAATACATTATTAAAGCATAAGATATATACATGAGATCCAATACACTCTTCTACATTGTATTCATCAGGAAATTTCTATAATTTAGCAATCTACTTGAATCAATTTTGTTTGTAAAAATACTTTAGAACAAATCTTTATAGCACATTTTTTAGACTTTTGTGCATAACATCTAGAAATTGTTAAATTTGTATATAATGAGTAAAAACAAGCATGTGTAACCATTACAGAAGAAATGAGATCCTACCTGACAGAAGCTATGGAGGTTCTGCTATGCTTATCTTTACCAGAAATGGTGAAATGGACTGATAGGAGAATATTAATTAGAATGGTGAAATCGGGTTTACTTGAAGAAATAAGGTTGAAGCCCAACTGCTACTAGAAGACCACTTTTCCAATCTGCTTAGTGACACAACTATAGGAAGTATTCCTTTGAGAGGAACTACCACTTTTAATTAAGCACCAAGGGAATAGCAACACTCAAAACAGTTGTGTGATGCAAACATCCCAAAATGCAAAAGTACAAAATGCACACAGTCCATCATAAATAGAATAAATGAGAAATGGGACATAACTATTGTTATGACAGTGAAGCAAACATAAGAACACTGAATTCTTACACAACTATCTCTGATATGGTGTGGAACTACAAACAGACCGTGAATGATGTACCATAAAATGAAAAATTTTTCCTCCTTTGGGTATAGGGCATGTAGAAGCTGAAGGGAATAAAGAAGCCGATCAACTAGAAAATACAGGAGGCTCTACACATCTACTAACAGGAATTGAAACAGGATGTGGGCTGAGCACTAACTTTTGTTTTAAGAAAAACTCAAGGAAAGTGGAGAAACCAAAGAAGAAATCCTTGGGACAGAACTTAAAGGCTGAGATATGTCAAAGAGCTATTTGAGAATTATGATCAAAGACAACTGAGAAGAAACAGACAGATTATTGATTGGCTTTCTTACAGGGAGTTGTAAGAAATTGTAAGCTCAATGGATATCCAAGGAAGCTAATACAGGTTTGAGAGAAGAGAGAAGATACTGCAGGCATCTGAACATTCTACCAGGATGGACAGTAGATAACTTTGCATATGTTAGGATAATATGATACTCTAGCAAGGAGAAGGGTCAAAATCCTAGGCTGGCATCAACATAGAGAACAATAACTAAAAAAGTAATGAGCCCATTCAAATTATTGTACTCTTTGGGGAGACAGGGCTGGGATTTTCCTCAGTGAAGCAGCAGAGGTAGTACAATAGATCTAGGTTGTGTTGCCTTTTTTCCATCTTATTTAGTTCAGTACAATACAATCTTTGATTGTTAAGAGAAATTTTAGTACAATTTTATAACTGCACAAAATATTCAAAATACAAAGTTATATTAAAATTTAGTAAGTAAAAAACAAATTTTTAGATTGTAATCTCAAAACATGAAATTTTTAGAACATCAGTAAAGTATTTACATATTTGGTTTAGAAATAAAAATTGGTATTAAAAATATACTTTACATTGGGATACTCCATTTATAAAATTATTGAAAATTTTGTATTCTAGAGAAGAATGATTCCCTTGGTACATCTTGACAACCACGAGTGTTGACTTTTTCAACGAGAAATTCTAATTAAGGAAGAAAAATACCTATCATATTCCCAAAAGTAAATAAATAAATAAGTGTTTTTTTTTATGATTACATTTATAAAACTGTACGATATTTATCCTAGTCATTAAAATTTGTATTGTAAAATTCGAATCTCTTGTTTAAGTATAAGTTTCATAATAAAATTTAATATTTTTTAAAGTTTGATGACTTTTCAACACATTTCACAGTACATGCAGTAATAGTAGATTAATGATTTGTGGTATCATTGTTACACTCTTATTTCTGAAGATCGTAACTTTTCTTCATGGTTATATCACTGTGTTTTGTATCATACTATTTTCATATCGTACATGCCACCTTAATTTTTATCACTTTTCTTGACATTCTAAAATGTACTGATATGGTGAATAACATTTTGTGTATGGATACACTAATAAAAATGCTATTCTCTAGCTAAACCGCCTGCTAGGGATTAGAAAACAAAAGCAACAAGGCAACAAAAACGATTTAGTATTACTCACAGTCATTAGTTAGTGGGCATTGTCTGTTTGTTCCATATTAGTTTGTTCTTTAGGTATTGACTACATAATGTGAATGACTAATAATCTTTGTCAAGTAAATTCACAATCAATTTAATTGTCATATTTCTAAGCTAATATTAAACCAGTTAACTGATGCTGTACAAACAGCATATAAACACTAAACAAACTGCAGTAACAACTCAATATCTCAAAAACTTATTCCAAGAATATAAACAAAAAAATTTTAGTTGGGTCCAAGACAACAGATATTTTCTCAAAGTGGACAGAAACTAAGGCCCCATGTTGTTCCTTAAAATGTTATTGATCCGTATCTGTGTTAAGAACGATCTTTCAGCATTACATGTCAGATATACAGAATTATTTATATTTAATTAATACTTATTATTTACTCCAAAAGTAATTGAAACAATTGAAAATTTGGGGATGTCCGGACCTCTTGGACCCCCTTGCTGCTGCGCTGGCTTAATGTAAATATTTCGTAGTAGGCTACATATGCGTTAAATCTGAACAGGTGATGTTTTATCCCCTTAAGATAAATAATAAAACAGGCTAGATTATCAATTTATTGACCCTGGATATTTAAGTTTATTGTGAAATCATTGTTTAAAAAGACGAGTTATGTTCTTAAAATAAATAGCCTTAAGAGCTAGCTGTAATGAAGTAATATTTAAGTTTTACCCCAAGAATAATGGTAAACTTTAATATTTTACAGCGTTAATTTAGGTTATATAATCTTGGAAGACTTAAAATATATGGTAAATATGTATCAAAAACTTGCCTACAAGAACTTAGTAGTTAAGGTTTACAATCTTATCACTAGTAACATTAGCCTTGCTCTCTCTCAAGTTCTCAATAATTCGAATAAGAATATTTTCTAATCTACTTTTTCGAGATTTTGTTGTTTAAATTACGACACTTACTATATTTTTATCACAAAACAGACTCTCAAAATAGCTACAAAACCATCTAAATGTTTGAGAGGGTTAGGAAACTAATAACTGTGATATTCATAAAAGTTTTATTACGCAGCAAAGGTTAGAAATACATTGATCAGTCACATGTAAATTAATTGAATACCATAATTTACTTGCAGAGGTTGAGAAAGAACTTTACAAAGGAGTAAAAATCACCTTGCAAAATGTTTTGATATTACACTGTATTATTTTGGTTTGCTAGCAATCTTTGTTTTTTATTGTTTCATTTTTTATTAGTTAGTAAGATGTAAATGTATTTAATACTTATTTTCAGATACATACAGCAGTTGACTGTAATGTTACTGTTGCAGTCAGTGTTGCAGTTGCTGCCATAATTTATTCTGGTTTGGGTGATTTCCATGGCTCAGGTAGCTAATGTACGAGTGTATACAGTATTTGTGTGCAGGAATACGCAACAGGCGGCTGCAGCATGAGGCTTTACAGCACCTGCTCCAGCTGTTTACCGGTGCGAACAGAGACACGCTCTGGGTCCTGCTTGCTTTCCTCAGCCAGGTGGCGCAGAACAGTGAAGACCACAGGGATACGTTCAGGTACCGTACGCAGTGTTAGATCTCTGCAGTTCAATGCCATTTCTGACAAGAATCTTACAATTACTGAAGACTGTTTGAATGTTGAGTTAGCTCCAGTTCACCTTCCTCTTATTGCAGCGTCTGGTACCTGACGCTGTCTCAGACTTGACTCCTGGAATCTGGAGTCATGTTCGTCTGAAGAGATAGAAGGAAAGTTAGTGACAAAGAAGCTCAAAATGAACGTTTACATGGTTTCAATATCAGAACACAATATAAACTACAATGTTTCTAACATGATTTCTAAGCATGGTGGAGTAACCGAGTTTTCTACATATTGTTTTGAGCTTCTTCATTCACCCAACTTTCTTTGGATCTCTTCAGACAAACATGACTCTAGATTCCACGAATCAAGTCTCAGATACCAGATGCTGCAATAAAAGGAAGGTGAACTGGAGCTAAACTCAACATTTAAATTGAATCAATCCTTCATACCATAGCTACGTTATGTACTGAAGACTCTTGGAGCAATTGGAAAAATTTAAAGTATAGTACAAAGACATATAAATGCAAGCCTGAGTTGTGACGTGGTGTTGCCAGCTGTGATGGAAAAAATAACTAGTCAATAGATTATTCCCAAGGGATAATCGATTGAATTCAACAATCAAGCAATCGTTACTGCTTATCTTAATAATATCTACCTTCCTGAATCTTTTACCTTCACTATTAAATAAACAAGTGTTACACAACAACACAGAACATGAACAAAAAATATAATAAAATAAAAACATGCAGAATAATCTAACAAAATGGATGTAAACAGTTGGAATGAAGTGAGACCTCAACATTAGCTATGCAGTAACTGCCCATACAGTTTTGACTTGCAACAACGTGTCTCATACTATAGTAGTTAATAAAACATCACTTTTCCAATATTTTATTTTTTTGGGTGAAGCCTTTTCAAAACCGAAGGTTTCGTCATCAGACGACTCCACAAATAAATATTTACATTATTTTTATTACAAATAATATTACAATACAATATGGTATAAATACGCAAATATTATAATTTGGAATTATTTCAACCAGTATGAAAAATTAGACATGACTAAAATTTTAGTTTAGTAGAACGGAATTTTAATTATAGGCTTCTTCATTATCAATCCATTTGTTTTGTTTAAATCTTTTATTGATTTTAGATCTGTATTTTGATATTGTGTCCTGATTCAATTTAGTGCTTGGATACATACAATTTTTTAATTCTTCCATATCTTGTGTGTAATAAATGCTTTTTAAAGCTTGTTTTAATTTTTCTTGTTTAGCCATATAATGTTTCACAGTCATCAAATCTAATCTCTTAAATTTCTTATCCAAAGTCAATCACATCATAGTGCACCTATAAGACTAAGAATATCTCTTCCCCTATATTAAACTATATCGGTGGTCTAGATGTCTGATTTCGTAACGATGTAATGAGTTCACTTTCAGCTTCTTCGTCACCAAACTTTTTTTTGTATCTTTTCAGACAAACATGACTCCAAATTTCAGGAGTTAAGTCTGTAACAGCATCAGATTTCCAGATGCTGCACTAAGAGGAAGGTGAACTGGAGCTTAACTCAATATTCACATTAAACCAACCTTTCCCACCATAGCTACTTTAAGTGTAGAAATACAAGCTGATAAACTATGGACTTAGGAATTTGTCTCTGTAATAATAAGAGTACATTGAAACAAGTTTCTTAGATATAATCAATGAATAATGGATATCAGTGATAGAAAGTATTATTTAATCAGATATAAACCTTATTAGCTTCAGATGACCTCCACTTTTCTTAAACGTATACTACAGAAAGTTTGAAGTACATTTTACTGGAGAAAGTAATAACAAATAATTACCACAAAGCAGTAATGATTTACATAGTGCAATTTATGACAACTGATTGGTTATTAGAGGTAAGCCTACTAAGAAGTTGTAGACCAAGCTCTACAACACACGCTGTGATATCTATTCATCACAGCTTTTTCATTTGTTGATAAATAATCATCTGAATCTAGCCTAAATTAATGTGATTAGTGAATTAACCAACTAGTAAATTGATACTAAGTAGGAGAGTAGGCTATACCTGAGCACATGTGGTTTAACAGGCTTCACTAAATTTTGAGCCATGGAAAAGCACTTGGCCAAGAAAAAAGTTTAGAGGGGGTCAAGACAAAATTGGTGTGCCTCCCCAAGAAATATTCAAAATTTTTAAAAACTTTCAAATTTTAAGCAACCAAAATAGTTAATTTTGCACAAAGTTGTTACATCTCTGATTAGGTTGTATTGACGATTGATAGTCACAACTGTGGAGGCACTGCTTTATTAGGCTGTGTAGGGTTAATTTCAATTATTATTGGTTCAGTCTTATGTAGTAATGTAATTACAAAAAGATGCTTTTATTAGCCTGTAAAACAGGAAAATAGTATAACAAAAACAGTAAAATTCTTCTTGATTTTTCTGAGCCATTGTATCTAGTACTTGCTCTGGAGAAACTGATATTTTTCCTGTAGTGACAGAAAGTAAGGCGAGTGCATAGTCAATTGCTCATTTCCCATTTTGTCCCTTAAAACGTTCATGAACCCTTTTCAATGTTGTGAATCTTTCAGCAGTGCATGTCATTAATACTGAATTATTTAAATAGTAATTGTTTTGCTAAGAAAGTAATTGAAAAAATTGGAAATTTGGAATGGGTCTGGACCCAATTCTTAGATATTCCCCAGGACTTTACTAATACTCCCACCAAATCCTATGCAAACATTTTTAAATCTACAGCTTAATTTCTTTTCTTCAGATATCCACCTGAGTGATGCTTTGATAACACTTAGCCAAACATCTTAAACTGGATATAACCCATAATCAAACTCAAATTTGCCTATTGAAGGTTTGTGTACAAACCTTCAATTAGGCAAATTTGAGTTTGATTATGGACTATATCCAGTTAAGATGTTTGGCTAAGTGTTATCAAAGTATCACTCAGGTGGATATCTGAAGAAAGAAATTAAGCTGTAGATTTTAAAATGTTGCATAGGATTTGGTTGAGCATTAGTAAAGTCCTGGGGAATATCTAAGAATGGTCCAGACCCTTCCAAATTTCCAATTTTTTCAATTACTTTCTTAGCAAACAATTACTATTTAAATAATTCAGTATTAATGACATGCACTGCTGAAAGATTCACAACATTGAAAAGGGTCATGAACTTTTTAAGGGACAAAATGGGAATGAGCAATTGACTATGCACTCGCCTTACTTTCTGTCACTACAGGAAAATATCAGTTTCTCCAGAGCAAGTACTAGATACAATGGCTCAGAAATCAAGACGATTTTACTTTTGTATACTATTTTCCTGTTTTACAGGCAATAAAAGCATCTTTTTGTAATTACATTACTACATAAGACTAATCAATAATTATTGAAATTAACCCTACACCGCCTAATAAAGCAGTGCCTCCACAGTTGTGACTATCAATCGTCAATACAACCTAATCAAAGATTGTAACAACTTTGTGCAAAATGAACTATTTTGTTTCTGAAATTTGAAAGTTTAAAAAATTTTGAATGTTTCTAGGGGAGGCACACCAATTTTTATCTTGACCCCCTCTAAACTTTTTTCTTGGCCAAGTGCTTTTTCCATGGCTCAAAATTTAGTGAAGCCTGTTAAACCAACATGTGCTCAGTATATAGCCTACTCCTACTTAGTATCAATTTACTAGTTGGTTAATTCACTAATCACATTAATTTAGGCTAGATTCAGATGATTATTTATCAACAAATGAAAAAGCTGTGATGAATAGATATCACAGCGTTGTGTTGTAGATCTTGGTCTACAACTTCTTAGTAGGCTTACCTCCAATAACCAATCAGTTGTCATAAATTGCACTATGTAAATCATTACTGCTTTGTGGTAATTATTTGTTATTACTTTCTTCAGTAAAATGTACTTCAAACTTTCTGTAGTACACGTTTAAGAAAAGTGGAGGTTATCTGAAGCTAATAAGGTTTATCTGATTAAATAATACTTTCTATCACTGATATCCATTATTCATTGATTATATCTAAGAAACTTGTTTCAATGTACTCTTATTATTACAGAGACAAATTCCTAAGTCCATAGTTTATCAGCTTGTATTTCTACACTTAAAGTAGCTATGGTGGGAAAGGTTGGGTTAATGTGAATATTGAGTTAAGCTCCAATTCACCTTCCTCTTAGTGCAGCATCTGGAATCTGATGCTGTTACAGACTTAACTCCTGAAATTTGGAGTCATGTTTGTCTGAAAAGATACAAAAAAAAGTTGGTGACGAAGAAGCTGAAAGTGAACTCATTACATTGTTACGAAATCAGAGACATCTAGACCACCGATATAGTTTAATATAGGGGAAGAGATATTCTTAGTCTTATAGGTACACTATGATGTGATTGACTTTGGATTAGAAATTTAAGAGATTAGATGTGATGACTGTGAAACATTATAAGGCTAAACAAGAAAAGTTAAAACAAGCTTTAAAAAGCATTTTATCACACACAAGATATGGAGAATTAAAAAAATTGTATGTATCCAAGCACTAAATTGAATCAGGACCCAATATCAAATACAGATCTAAAATCAATAAAAGATTAAACAAAACAAATGGATTGATAATGAAGAAGTCTATAATGAAAATTCCGTTCTACTAAACTAAAATTTTAGTCATGTCTAATTTTTCATACTGGTTGAAATAATTCCAAATTATAATATTTGCATACTTATACCGTATTGCATTGTAATATTATTTGTAATAAAAAATAATATAAATATTTATTTGTGGAGTCGTCTGATGACGAAACCTTCGGTTTTGAAAGGCCTCACCCAAAAAAATAAAATATTGGAAAAATGATGTTTTATAATATAGTTTTATTAACTATTATAGTACGAGATACGTTGTTGCAATTCAAACTGTATGGACAATTACTGCATAGCTAATGTTGAGGTCTCACTTCATTCCAACTGTTTACATCCATTTTGTTAGATTATTCTGCATGTTTTTATTTTATTATTATTTTTTGTTCATGTTCTGTGTCGTAGTGTAACACTTGTTTATTTAATAGTGAAGGTAAAAGATTCAGGAAGGTAGATATTATTAAAGATAAGCAGTAATGATTGCTTGATTGTTGAATTCAATTGATTATCCCTTGGGAATAATCTATTGACTAGTTATTTTTCCATCACAGCTGGCAACACCACGTCACAACTCAGGCTTGCATTTATATGTCTTGTACTATACTTTAAATTTTTCCAATTGCTCCAAGAGTCTTCAGTACATAACGTAGCTATGGTATGAAGGATTGATTCAATTTAAATGTTGAGTTTAGCTCCAGTTCACCTTCCTTTTATTGCAGCATCTGGTATCTGAGACTTGATTCGTGGAATCTAGAGTCATGTTTGTCTGAAGAGATCCAAAGAAAGTTGGTGAACGAAGAAGCTCAAAACAAACAATATGTAGAAAACTCGGTTACTCCACCATGCTTAGAGATCATGTTAGAAACATTGTAGTTTATATGTGTTCTGATATTGAAAACCATGTAAACGTTCATTTTGAGCTTCTTTGTCACTAACTTTCCTTCTATCTCTTCAGACGAACATGACTCCAGATTCCAGGAGTCAAGTCTGAGACGGCGTCAGGTACCAGACGCTGCAATAAGAGGAAGGTGAACTGGAGCTAAATTCAACTTATATGCACACGTTTTGACATATTTTCTTGATCGTGACAACAAGGCAAACTCAAAATTCAATCAGTCTTCAGTAATTGTAAGATTCTTGTCAGAAATGGCATTGAACTGCAGAGATCTAACACTGCGTACGGTACCTGACGTATCCCTGTGGTCTTCACTGTTCTGCGCCACCTGGCTGAGGAAAGCGAGCAGGACCCAGAGCGTGTCTCTGTTCGGCACCGGTAACAGCTGGAGCAGGTGCTGTAAAGCCTCATGCTGCAGCCGCCTGTTGCGTATTCCTGCACACAAATACTGTATACACTCGTACATTAGCTACCTGAGCCATGGAAATCACCCAAACCAGAATAAATTATGGCAGCAACTGCAACACTGACTGCAACAGTAACATTACAGTCAACTGCTGTATGTATCTGAAAATAAGTATTAAATACATTTACATCTTACTAACTAATAAAAAATGAAACAATAAAAAACAAAGATTGCTAGCAAACCAAAATAATACAGTGTAATATCAAAACATTTTGCAAGGTGATTTTTACTCCTTTGTAAAGTTCTTTCTCAACCTCTGCAAGTAAATTATGGTATTCAATTAATTTACATGTGACTGATCAATGTATTTCAAACCTTTGCTGAGTAATAAAACTTTTATGAATATCACAGTTATTAGTTTCCTAATCTTCTCAAACATTTAGATGGTTTTGTAGCTATTTTGAGAGTCTGTTTTGTGATAAAAATATAGTAAATGTCGTAATTTAAACAACAAAATCTCGAAAAAGTAGATTAGAAAATATTCTTACTCGAATTATTGAGAACTTGAGAGAGAGCAAGGCTAATGTTACTAGTGATAAGATTGTAAACCTTAACTACTAAGTTCTTGTAGGCAAGTTTTGATACATATTTACCATATATTTTAAGTCTTCCAAGATTATATAACCTAAATTAACGCTGTAAAAGAGTTGAAGTTTACCATTATTCTTGGGGTAAAACTTAAATATTACTTCATTACAGCTAGCTCTTAAGGCTATTTATTTTAAGAACATAACTCGTCTTTTTAAACAATGATTTCACAATAAACTTAAATATCCAGGGTCAATAAATTGATAATCTAGCCTGTTTTATTATTTATCTTAAGGGGATAAAACATCACCTGTTCAGATTTAACGCATATGTAGCCTACTACGAAATATTTACATTAAGCGTTAAAATATGTTCAAGGTAAGTAAAAGATATGTTCCTTGAAATTCTTCGACAAGGACGCAGCCAGCGCAGCAGCAAGGGGGTCCAAGAGATCCAGACCTCCCCAAATTTTCAATTGTTTCAATTACTTTTGTAGTAAATAATAAGTATTAATTAAATATAAATAATTCAGTATATCTGACATGTAATGCTGAAAGATCGTTCTTAACACAGATACGGATCAATAACATTTTAAGGAACAACATGGGGCCTTACTTTCTGTCCACTTTGAGAAAATATCTGTTGTCTTGACCCAACTAAAATTTTTTTGTTTATATTCTTGAAATAAGTTTTTGAGATATTGAGTTGTTACTGCAGTTTGTTTAGTGTTTATATGCTGTTTATACAGCATCAGTTAACTGGTTTAATATTAGCTTAGAAATATGACAATTAAATTGATTGTGAATTTACTTGACAAAGATTATTAGTCATTCACATTATGTAGTCAATACCTAAAGAACAAACTAATATGGAGCAAACAGACAATGCCCACTAACTAATGGACTGTGAGTAATACTAAATTGTTTTTGTTGCCTTGTTGCTTTTGTTTTCTAATCCCTAGCAGGCTGTTTAGCTAGAGAATAGCATTTTTATTAGTGTATCCATACACAAATGTTATTCACCATATCAGTACATTTTAGAATGTCAAGAAAAGTGATAAAAATTAAGGTGGCATGTACGATATGAAAATAGTATGATACAAAACACTGTGATATAAACATGAAGAAAAGTTACGATCTTCAGAAATAAGAGTGTAACAATGATACCACAAATCATTAATCTACTATTACTGCATGTACTGTGAAATGTGTTGAAAAGTCATCAAACTTTAAAAAATATTAAATTTTACTATGAAACTTATACTTAAACAAGAGATTCGAATTTTACAAATACAATACAAATTTTAATGACTAGGATAAATATCGTACAGTTTTTATAAATGTAATCATAAAAAAAATTAAACACTTATTTATTTATTTACTTTTGGGAATATGATAGGTATTTTTCTTCCTTAATTAGAATTTCTCGTTGAAAAATTCAACATTCGTGGTTGTCAAGATGTACCAAGGGAATCATTCTTCTCTAGAATACAAAATTTTCAATAATTTTATAAATGGAGTATCCCAATGTAAAGTATATTTTTGATACCAATTTTTATTTCTAAACCAAATATGTAAATACTTTACTGATGTTCTAAAATTTCATGTTTTGAGATTACAATCTAAAATTTGTTTTATATGAAGTGATGTACTTGAGACAGTTACACAAATAAAATTGATTTTTTTAACTTCTGTTTAATTTATAAAAATAGGGATATCGAATAAAGACATCTCATGCTTACTACATTTTAATATAACTTTGTATTTTGAATATTTTGTGCAGTTATAAAATTGTACTAAAATTTCTCTTAACAATCAAAGATTGTATTGTACTGAACTAAATAAGATGGAAAAAAAGGCAACACAACCTAGATCTATTGTACTACCTCTGCTGCTTCACTGAGGAAAATCCCAGCCCTGTCTCCCCAAAGAGTACAATAATTTGAATGGGCTCATTACTTTTTTTGTTATTGTTTCTCTATGTTGATGCCAGCCTAGGATTTTGACCCTTCTCCTTGCTAGAGTATCATATTCTCCTAACATATGCAAAGTTATCTACTGTCCATCCTGGTAGAATGTTCAGATGCCTGCAGTATCTTCTCTCTTCTCTCAAACCTGTATTAGCTTCCTTGGATATCCATTGAGCTTACAATTTCTTACAACTCCCTGTAAGAAAGCCAATCAATAATCTGTCTGTTTCTTCTCAGTTGCCTTTGATCATAATTCTCAAATAGCTCTTTGACACATCTCAGCCTTTAAGTTCTGTCCCAAGGATTTCTTCTTTGGTTTCTCCACTTTCCTTGAGTTTTTCTTAAAACAAAAGTTAGTGCTCAGCCCACATCCTGTTTCAATTCCTGTTAGTAGATGTGTAGAGCCTCCTGTATTTTCTAGTTGATCAGCTTCTTCATTCCTTTCAGCTTCTACATGCCCTGATACCCAAAGGAGGACAAATTTTTCATTTTGTGGTACATCATTCGCGGTCTGTTTGAAGTTCCACACCACATCAGAGCTAATAGTGGAAGACTGTGGAGCTAGTGGATTCTAATCATGTTGGACTGTGTGCAATATTACTTTTGCATCTTGGTGTGTTTGCATCACACAACTATTTTGAGTGTTGCTATTCCCTTAGTGCTTCATTAAAAGTGGTACTTTCTCTCAAAGTTATACTTCCTATAGTTGTGTCACTAAACAGATTTGAAAAGTGGTCTTCTAGTAGGAGCTGGGCTCCACCAAACTTATTTCTCCAATTAAACTACAAATTAAGCAAGTTCTAAATGTTATGCTCAAAGTTCTAAAACATGTGCCATAAAGATTTGTTCTGCAGTATTTTTTATAAACAAAATTGATTCAAGTAGATTACTAAATTATAAATTACCTGGTGTATACATTAAACAATAGTGTATTGGCTCTCATGTATATATCTTATGCTTGAATAATGTATTGAGTGGAAAAGAGGGCTAACATCCAAAAACTGTAAGCTATTAAATTTGTTGGAATTATGAATGAAAGCTGGTGAAAGTGACATAAGTTATGTGGCAAGTAGTGGATTCATGGGTTTGTTTACGGGCACACAGCCACAGAGTTGATTAACGAGGGAATAACGAAATAAGCAATCCAACATGCACTTGGTACTTATAATCAATGGTACTTAGCAACAACATGATAAGCCACGTTCAAAGTAACACACGTGGTACATGAGCTTCCTTCACGTGGTAAGAAATCCTGGTAATTTCTTGCTTGTAACACATCAAATTCCACACTTATGCCTCAAGAATCCGTACTAAAATTCCATTATTAAAAATTACTTGTACAGTTTTAAAGGCAGTTTAAGTTAAGAACTTATGTGTATCCCATAGCATAACTGTATTATCTAACTAGATAGTTTTAGTGTCACTTATCAATTCACTATACAGTGAACAACACACATAAAGCATATTTTTCAGATGAATTAAGATCTAATTAACATCATCCTAAGTTAATTCACCATTCCAAAATCCCTGTATGTATAGCCTTCCCAAAATCCAGAAACCTAGCATCTTCTCTAGCCTATAATTAGCTCTCATTATTCACCCTGCAGGGAATTGTCTTCTAAAAAAAACCGTTTGGACGTTTTAACGCCATTTTTAGGGAAAACTGACTCTTTTATTAAACATTCTAGGGATTTCGTAGAGAAGTCAAAAGTTCTAAAGTAGACTGAAACTGACAAGCTAGTAATTTTTGACGTTGAAAGTTTATTTACAAATATATCAGTTCCAGAAACTTCTGAACTCATTAAATCACATCTCAGAAAAGACCAAAAATTACATGAAAAGAATGAACTTCCCATTCCAGTAATTATGGAACTGTTATAACTGTGCACTCAATGCAATTATTTTGATTTAGAGGGTCAAATTTACCGTCAAGATTAGGGGATGGCAATAGGTTCTCCACTGTCTCATATTTTCACCTATATATTTATCGAGGGATTTGAGCAAAATGCCTTGGCTTTAACTCAGTTTAAAACAAAAATTTGGTGGAGGCATGTGGATAATACCTTTGTTGTTTTTTTTTATCATGGAGACACTGAATTGAATGTCAGTTTTTGAATCACATTAATAGCATTTCACCTTCTATCCACCTCAAAATGGAATTTAAAATCTAACACAAGCTTCCTTTTTTGGATATCTATGTATTAACAGATAGAAATGTCCTTAAGACAATGATTTTCAAAAGAAAACACAGGTAAACATTTAAACTATTAATCAAACCATCAAAAATTTGTCAAAAGAGGAGTGGTTTTCTTTATTATTTGATAGTGTAAAGAGCTAATGCTCAGATAAAGATGGATTAAAAGGAAAATTTAATAAAGATGAATCGGATCTTAGACACAATGGATACCCTCAATCAGTACTAAACAAGTGCAAAGAACCAGAAGAATCATTCATGAGTGAGTAAATCAGAACAGAGATAAATTTGTGTTTTTGTCAATTCCTTATGTAAGAGCATTATTCGTAAAAATTAGAAGAGTAGGTAGATAGTATAACATTAGAACTGCGTTTAAAAAACACTAAACTCAGAGAAAGGTCTCGTAAAAACAAAACCAAAAAATGCCATACAGGATTTCAGAGTACACTGGTACTTACAGTATAAAATATAGTTGCAAAATAGGAAAGACCATTAAATGTAAGGATAATAAAAACAAAGAAAAAACAAGAAAGGGCCTAACAGAAAAATAAAGAATTGCATATCACTGTATAAATTGGGGTGAAGCCAACGTAATACATTAGGAACCTCATTTCTTTAATAGGAAATTAATCGAGTCTTGATACATTAAATTGGCAGACCAGTTGGCAGTGTAGTTCAGTTTTATTAATTAGTGCTTTTTTTTTTATTAAGTACATATTTTAGAGTTAGTGTGCATGGCGTTGACACACAACATGGATGTTGTGATTCCTGACTTATGCATGTCATAACGCTTTGGTATGATTTGTTTATTTCAAACTAGATTGTAGTTGAATATGGAGGTTATACTGGCTACTGTTAATTTAATTACATTTAAACACTTAAACCAATATTTAGTACTTTTATTTTCGTGAGGCCTTTCGATAGCAGAGGCCGACGAAGATAGCCTTGCTATCGAAAGGCCTCACAAAAATAAAAGAACAAACTATTGTTTTAAGTTTTTAAATGTAATTAAGATAGATTGTAGTTATGTGCTGGATTAGTTTTTCACCTGAGGAAGAGATCAGATTGCATATCTCAAAACATAGTGTTACGGATTTTCCGTATCGTTGAACAATGGCAAATGTCTGGAAAAATCCTGTTTCCTCCACAAATAACATTTATATTCTGTAAATGTAGTAACTTCTCACAAAGTTTCTTTTAGACATTCCTATTCAACTTAGATTTATAGCTACTACAAGTAAATTTCTGTTAACCTAGTTTTCCTTACAAACAGATAAGCCTCTTAGATGGCTGCCAATACAGTAATCTCTTAACAAATGAGGATGTTTAAGAAATCTACAATTATTGTAGTTTGCTTATTGTTTTCTTTCTACACACCATCATGTTTTCCAATCACATTCTAAATAGATCCATCTTTTGAGTTACAATTAGCAGCATTTAACAACTAAATGAGATCTTTAAAACAAGGTATGACTAGACCCATGATCAAATTTCAGATTTCAATAACAATCTCCATGGGCCATCTCCCCCCCACCCACAATTTAGGTGTATGGTGGGTATTGCATAAAAAATTAATTAAGATAGCAATATAGCATTACAAAGTTTATAGATATTTTATGCTATGGCTTAAAAAACATTAAAGAGTTACCCAGACTTTCTGAACATACTGTATTCAAGTCTAGAACAATACCTAATGTATCAAATCTTATATTATATAGGTATGATAAGTCAGAAAATTCCACATAAAGCAAAAAAGAAATACAAATTTGCATGATTGATTATTTACAACATTAAATAAATAATTTCCTGATCAACATTTCCAGAAATAATATTAGATAATAATCAATTAAATAGCAAACACAACAAGATCCTCTCTCTGTAAGGCACTCTATACTTACTCTGGGTCTGCACAAAAGCTGAGTAGAGGTCCTTGCAGAGTAGAGAGTCTGGCAAATCTCGAAAGTACTCTTTGAGCAGTGTTGCCACATCGTGCGGACACAGGTCTGGCTCCATCGTTGTCTCCTTGCCACAGTCAAAGTCCTCTCGCAACTGCACGTACCATCAGCACAAGCGTTTATTTAAGGCCATCGTCAGTGTTCAATTCATTTACAAAAATTTTCAAGATAAAGGCAATAGATTCTTTGAAATTTATTTGTTATATTCTCAGCAACATAAAACTGGCGAGAGGGGGTTACAAATATTAATATGAAAGAAGAATACTGCCACTAATACTACTGATCCTTGATCTAGTCAACTTCCACCTGTAATGTAAGAATACGGACTAAATATCGCATAGTTCGTGTTGTCACTTATTTCTATACAGAACAGAAAAGTAATTTACGATTGAACTGTGTGTGCTAATTAAAAACAACACAGTGCTGATTTAAAAAAGGCATAGCGTATTCTTTCATGAATTATAGAGGAATACTATAGTTTTTGGATCCTTACACCTATTAAATTCACCAAACGTTTTCTAACCTGGTTTTCTTTCAGTCTATCTCTTACAACCATGGCTGCCATATTACCTTCATAAAGAGACTGCATTTAAAAAATATTTACATGTACCATTTCCATTTGCAACACATGATTTCATCCTGTTCCAAATGAATTGTATTGGACATTTGTCTGAATAGTAAGGGAAAAGTCATTGTGAGGGAAATCAACATTGTGCTGATTTAAAAAAGGCATAGTGTCTACTTTCATGAATTATAAAGGAATACTATACATTTTGGATCCTTATACCTTTCAAATTCTCCAAACGTTTTCTAACCTGCTTCTCTTGTAGTTCATCTCTTATAACAATGGCTGCCATATTATTTTCACAAAGAGACTGCGTTTAAGAAATATTTACATGTACCACTTCCATTTGCAACACATGATTTCATCCTTGTCCAAATGCATTCTATTGGACATTTGCCTGAATAGTAAGGGAGAAGTCATGGGGACTTTTCCGTTGAAAAGATCTAAACCATTTAGAGTGTAATAGTGATAAATATTAACATGTTTTTAAATATATATTTAAGTTTTGTTATATTTTAAACATATTTGTTTAACCACTAACTTGGTTTTTATCACTAAAATAATATTATGATCATTAAACTTATTAAACTAGGCAAATACGATTTGAATAAAATAAACAAAGTTTTATGCAAGTGGTACAGATAATAAAACAGAATTTTATTACAGTACTGTACCTTTACGTTCCATATTTTCCTTACTAGTCAGCAGATGTCATCAAGTTTTTAAATATACACACATTTAAAAAGTTGCAAAGTATCTTTATAGAAACAATAATTTCATTGACAAATTGAACATAGGATAGTGCTGCTGACCAAATCGCATTAATCTCTAATTTTTATTATACTCTGGTACTAATAAATAATCAATGTTAAATGTAATAGAGGTGAATAACAAATATTAAGTAAATTACATCTCTATTAAGAAATTATACCCTTCAAACATAATTTAGTTTTTTCATTCAAATATTTTTAATTTGAGAATGGCTATCTGTAATAAGTTGAAATTTGGTATACAGCTTTATAACCTAAAGACCTAATTGCATAAAAAATAATTAGGTTTTATACAGTTTATTTTCGAAATGATGGCTATTTAAAAACCTTATCATAAATATCTTAAAAACTTCATATGATACAAAATTAATTTAGGTTTATTTAAATTAAAATATACTGAAATAAAAATAATGTACAAATTACTAATATAGAACATGTATTATATGATACCATCGGAATTCACTATAACTTGCACTCTGCTATGATGCATTGAGAGAGAATAATCAGGATAAGTTCAAAGATGTTTGGAGATATTTTAAAAACCGTATATCCACTAAAGATTCACTTCAGTTGGAGTTTATGATTTTCATGTCATAAAGTAATAAAATCAGACACAAGGATGGACAAAAAAGAGATTACTTCTAATAAACTCATCAGACTCATAGATATTTCAGGAGATCTTGAAATCCAGGAAAAGACATCTGATGATAAAGCCACAACAGCCATAGCTTAACTAGAAACACTAGTTTTGTTTATGTAAAAAATATGTTTCTGTAATAAATACAAAGCTTATCACCGTAAGAAATATAATTAATTTGTCAGTGGTGAGTTTCAAGTGATTTCGCAACATGGGATATATTACTACATCTCCATCTCTCCTGACTTTTTTATCAGGCTTTTGGACCTATACCCTGTGGGCCTGTCTATACCCAATGTCCTGCCCACATGTGGTTGTCTTAAAGAACTTAAGTTTAACTTAACTCGTAAACCGTATTCAAATGAAATGTCCACTCCAAAATGATGTAAATAATAATTGAACACGGTAATCATTATTTTTCAGAAGCCTATGAAAGTGAGTTACATTCCATATCTGCATGTAGATGAGAGTACAACAATCGTATTACATGAAACAACCTGATTGAAGAGATACCACGGGTTTTGCCAAACTCTTGACTGATTTTGCTTTTGCTGAGAACTCATCAGATGAGTTTTGGCAAGGCTTGATAGTTAAGCGAATTGGTTCATCTTCAGTTTTCCATTTTGATTAGATTGGGTTGATATTCCCAATACCCTGATTGCTCTGTTTCAAGTGTTTCAGATGAGTTCTCAACAAAAGCGAAATCAGTCAAGAGTTTGGCAAAACCTGTGGTATCTCTTCAATCAGGTTGTTTCATGTGATACGATTGTTGTACTCTCATCTACATGCAGATATGGAATGTAACTCACTTTCATAGCCTTCTGAAAAATAAAATTGTGAGTTTGACATAACAAGTTCACAATTACTTCACTGGGATTTACAGGTTCTAGATCCAAATGTCTGACACAAAAGAATACCATTTTCTCAGACGAATATTTATGATAGTTCCCCAATATATTTTATGTATAAGTCCTTTTTTAGGTATTATAAGAATAACCACTTTCTAATTTTAAATTTTTGTCGTTAACTTTGCACAATGCACAAAAACCTTTTATATAATATTTTACTACCGCATCTGAATGTTTTGCACACTATTATTTCCATTCAGTTATGGAGTGTTGCCTAACTAAATTTAATTATATATTTCAAAAAAATTAGAAGACTACATTTTAAGAATTAGAATCTATCATCTTCTTCAAATAAAAAAAAAAACAAACATATAATTTAGTTAACATACAATTTAAAAACGTTATATATTAATGGTAAGCATTATTTAGTAAAATCCTTTGACAGATTTGGAAAGAGCCTTTCTGTACGACATTTTATGGTTATTGGTAATATATTATGAATACTGACATACAGTTCGCTTCTTTCAAGTACCTACTGTAAGCTTTTTTTGACTGGAAATGTTAAGATTTTATTAAGCATTTCATAATTATGTATGCATTTCATAAAAGAAAAATTAATTTATTATGGTGATGAACTTCTCAGTCATACTTGAAAACACTTGGACAACATTTTTCCCAGTGTCCTCTTATCTAGTGAGTGCAGAATTTGATCTGCAGGTGCCTGTATTGAAATTTATTTCTTCTTCTGACTGCTCTGGACTTTCAAGTATATGCTTGATTATTTCATTTACAACTTATTCTGATATCAAGTTCGATGTTGGTGAGTTGATGATTACCATCTTTTGATTACAGCTTCATGCCTTTGTGCATGTTTAATATTGTTCTTTATTTAAAGTGTGTTATTGATGATGGATGATTTGAAAGGACAGAAGGAAGGATTCTGGACATTTGCCTGTCTTCCAAATTCACTTGTTCAGTTGTGATATGTTTTTTTTTGTGCTCTTGGCTCATGAGTAATACACTGCTAGGGTTCATTATTTTCCATTCTGGACTTCATGTTGTTCATGTATTAGTCAGGTGTCAAGGACTTAGCCAACGAGGGGGTCCAAGGGGTTCGGACCCCCTCCAATTTTTCAAGTTTTAGCAAACGAAACTAAACTACTTTTTAGCAAACGATTATTATTATTTAAAGAATTCAGTATCACTGACATGTACTGCTGAAATATCGTTCTCAACATTGAAATGGGTCAAGGACTTTTTAGGAAACATAATGGGGAATGAGCGGTTGACTGCACTTTCCTTACTTTCTGCCCAATATGGAAAAATATCAATCGTCTGGAAACCCTCCAAATTTTTTTCCTGGTTACGTTCTTGTAAGGATTTACTTAAATATACCTTTGAGTGGAATTCCATTGCTAAACTTTAGCCTATAAGTTTTTTTTTTTTTATTAGGGTTTTTACACCTGACAAAAAGGAAGATCTCAACCCCAGATACATAGTTTTTTACTATTTTTTGTAACATGTAATGTTGGAAAATGTCTTTAATCCTTCTTAACATTACATCTTAAGTTATTTTCCTAAGTAACGGAGAGGATTACTAACACCCAAACAAAATTTATGCACCAACACAATCAGACTCACCTGACGAACACGTTTCTTAGAGCTGCTGACTCGGAAGATGCCGAGCGTGTGCAGTCCATGGTTCTCCAGATGCCTGAGACAGCAGCTGACGATGTTGGGTATGCCCCCCTGTTCCTGGCTCAGGTCGTCCACTGACAGGGTGTCCAGCAACCCGGGCATGCTCAGAGTCGGACTGATCAGGCTCTCTGAGGAACCTTTCTGAAACAGCAGCTAACGGTTTGCGACTGCCAGGCTGTGCATTAGTAACAAACACATACTGGCATGTGTGTCTTTTTTTTTTAGACACGTCTTGGACACATGTTCCTTCATTAGATACTAGAAATGTATATGTTAAATTGGCTTAGGTCTTAAACATCAGAGAACTTCCATGATACAACTGCAGAGCTACAATACATAATTTTACAATGACTGTGTGGTAATAAGCGGTGTAATCTGCTTTTTGGTTGTAAAAGTTTTAACCACAGCTTTTTAATTTATTTTTCCCAGAAGAAAAGGAAAGTAAAAAAAGATTTTTATCATTCTATTATCAATTGTACATGTTTAAAGCAATAATTGAGGATGTCTTGAAAACAGGCCCGAAAAGAGGGCTTAAGTTGTGAATTTCTTATATTGTGAAAGATAACAGCAAGAAGTGATATGTTTCTTATATACAAAGAATGTGGTGTTTACTTATGTAGTAGTTAACACATGAGATAAGAACACTTAATTTTTCTTAAGTCATGTTTCGTAAAAGAAGTCACTCATTAAATAAAATATTAAAACTTGGATTCCTTGAAGATATAATTGACATACATAATGTAACATTATTTTAATCTCAGCACTATTTAAATGTATATTTATGGTATATAATTTTCAGAAGAGTGCAATCTCCATCAGTATTTACATGTATGACTGTGGAAATTAAATAAGCTAGTTAGTCTTGATTAGATTATTGTTACATAATAAAATAATAATAATAGTTGGTACTAATAACATTGGCACAGAGAGAATATCGTGTGTTACTACTAAATAGACATCAAGGATAATTATAGGAAGCTGGTATAAAATGATACTGTCCGATTAAATATTATTTATTTTTATTGTTCTAATTCCTCTGATAGAAACTCCTTTAATATTTACGGTCACCAATATAATTATGTCTGAAAACAGAACTGAAGAAATACTACTCATGATTTGTGGCGTTGTTTGCTGGTTTGAAATTCAGCTTAAAAAACCTCAGATATTTTTTTTATCAAAACTTTTATTTCAAAAATTGTTATCAAACAGTAGTAGTAAATACTTTATTTAATCCTTTTCAGGTCTTGTTTTAGAAAAAAATCCCACAATTTGGTGCCACTGTGGGATAAATCTTTGAAAATTTTAGAAAAATGTGGAAATTAAAACTTTTTATTTCTGACACACTAGTAAGATCGGAAAACCAAAATTACCAGGTGGTTCTAACTTGTACCCATCACCATCAATTAGAAGTTTCAAAACAGCACCTGCTCTCTTACTGAATAGCCCACTTCAATATGAGTTATTAATTCAGTTTCTACAAAAGAATACTTCCATACTGAAGAAGTCAAAGCAAACAGAGATAATTAATACAAAAGCCTAACAGGTAGGACTTCAGTGCCTTATTAAATAGTTTTCATAACTATTCTCAATTTTTAAGATCAGTAGAAATTACATGAATAACTAATTTATGAATTTACATGATTTCACAAAACTATGACTTTCAAACATATGAATCGGGTGTAGATTAAAGAAAAAATGTGAATATGAAAATATATATGACAGTAAGTATATGGATTTATATGCCACAGCAAGCATCATACAAGTTATAAATAGAATCTGATGTTTAATAAACTCATGCAAGAAGAAACAATGAAAAATTTTTATATTTAAAACCGTAGCTACTTCGACGACTTGTTAGTCCATCTTCTTTACAAATGCAAGAGAATCATTATGTTTATAAAGATTGGAAGTCATGTTTTACATTATGATATACTAAATATAATAGTATTTAAATAAATTACATTAAATGTGTACATGTGGTTTGCATGTAAAATAATGACATTCAAAAGTTTTGTAAACTAACATGTGTATACCAAACACATTAAAAAATTTAAAATATTATCAGCTAACTAATTTTTATAACCAATAGAATTTGCAAGCAATTGCTGGTAGAGTACGTATTGAAATGAATTTCCATTTAAAGTTTAGAGGGATGCCCCTATGTGTAATAAAATAATTAGAACATCATCTTACCGACTTGTTAGTTACATTAGTTAGTATTAATTTCATAATTGTAAACTAAAGAATCATTAAGAAGAAGTATCTGAAATATTCCGATTTTATTATAATTTGATTCCCAGTACTCTTACTGTTTGGAGGCTATCTATTCTTGGTAAGAAAGAGCAACTCCAATCTCTACGGCATACATTTTAAACACAATAAACAGTTGATGTTTTTTTGTAGATACAGTTTTTTTCACTTAGGACAAATAACTGAAAACCTCTCATTGCACTCAGTCCTAAAATGACCTTTGTGCTTGCATCTGGAGTAAAAGGATATTCAGGATGGGTAAGGTTGCAGAATGTGCCATCTCCTTTCTAGATCCCTTCAGGTGGGATTGCGGGGACTCTCAGTCATGCCATCCTGTAAGAAGAGAGAACTGGAACTCAGTTCTCTGTTCCAGTATTTCCAGTCAAATCGGACAGGGCAAAGTACTCCTCATGACCAGACCTAGAAACAGCCCTTAACACTGAGAGAACTCCTCCCACTCCAACACTCATCCTCCGCAGTAGACTAGACCTATTGATCGACACTCCCACCCCAATATATCGACATTTGCGGTTATAGTAATGTGCCGCTCCTGGGCATCCATAGGGTCGCCCAAATATCATTGCTATCCGTTTTTGCTCTTCCCAGTTAGTATAGGTTTTACTGGAATGTAAAAACCATCCAGAAGAGAAATTTACTGGAGCATTCATTACAATCATTTAAATTTACAAAATTTGAGTTACTTAATTTTTATTTTTTTAGAATTAAAATAGCTTTCATTATTAAAATAATGAACTTTTTATATACTGGCACCTGGTATCTTTTATATGCTGGCACAAAATTAACAGGACTTCTGAGATCGTTAAATATCTATCAAGTAAAGAAAAAAGCTCTATCAATGTAAGAAAAAGGCCGTTCGAACAATTGCAAAACTACAATGGAGAGAGTCGTACAGACCAGCATTCAGAAATATGAAACTGTTGACATTACCCTGCCTCTACATTTTAAAAACGTCTCTGTTTTTTCAGATCAAAATGCAATCACATTAGAGGTAGTGATATACACTCTTATGGGACTAGAGGCAGGGATAACTACCGTACTGGGAGACACAGGACGGTAATACATGAGCTTTTGCCTTCTCAGGCAGGAACTCAGTTTGTCAACAAACAGCCAAATTTGATAAAAAGTGCCGCAATGCCTAAGGCATTTAAAACTCGTCTGAAAACCGCATTGATCTCAGAAGATTATTGCAGTACAGACGAGTTCATGGCACATATTTGGTTGACCACATGATTGGCTGACTGACGCTGGTGCTAGAGTGGGAAATTCGAATGAATGAGCAGTAGGATGGATGGAACGAATTGTATGTATGAAAGTAACCTAGGTGTCATGTACGAATCCAAAGTTTAGCCTATATTCTTGCTTGACAATTGCTATAACATGTTCATGTTCGAAAGCAATAACATTATTATTACCATATTTTACACAATCTACATCCATAAAGTACCATTTTAACCCGCTGCTACAAGTGGAAGTGATTGGCGTGTAGAATCGATGTTGCAACGATCGCTAGCTAAAGTTAGGCCTAAGTAAGCGTCAAGTAGGCAACAAATAGATCGTAAACCGCGCTAGTTGTGGGCCCCACTGCCGTGCATGACACTTGCAGCACGCACGCACAGGATCTCATTCGACAGCTGCGTGCGAGCGAGTTTATTAAAACAATGCAGGAATAAATAAGCCGGGCTGACGACGTGGCTTGAGGCCAGCACCACAGTACTCGAGCAGCAATTGTGAATTGACAGCCACAGCTTGCCTCATTGGCAGCGTTGCTTACATTGTCTCCACATTCCGTCCAACAATGAGTGCCTTTTACTTTCCAGGTCATATCTGTGGATAAATGAAACCCCATGGATATTTTTGGCATTCCTCCTTTCACGATTGGGCGAACCAACGTCAAGACGGTCTGTTTATTTGGAACATCGTAGAGATTAATTCGTTTTCAGTCTTCTGTGCCAAATTTGTATTTGAACATCACAAGAAATCACAATTACGCAGATGACTTCTTGATTCTACAATACTTTCGGATAGGAGTTTAGGTTATTAAGCTCACTAAAAATCTGGGATTGGCAGGACATTCAGGAATGATAAAGTTTGAGTTGAGGTTCCATTTTACATCCACCATGAGAGATACGTCCCAGTCATGTCACCTTGGAAGAAGAGAAGGCTAGCTCAGTTCCAGCCTATTCAGTCAAAGCAGGCGAGGGGATAGCTCTTCCTTACATTTAACTTTACTAAATAAGCTTCACCCACTCCAAAAATCGTCCTCCGCAACAAACTAGACCTATCGATCAAGCCTTGCCCTCAATATCTCGACATTTGCACTCCGTACCGACCCGTTCCTCAATTTTTTTTTTTTAATCCAGATATAAGTAACAAATCTGTTCTATTAACATTAACAATTGCAATTTTGACTACAGATCTTTAAGAACACACACTGTACCTAAGAAATTAACCGGAAATAAATGTAATTTAAATGTCTTATAAGCATTAAGATACTTGGAAACGAATTAATTCAAGATTATAAACGCATTGAATTATTTCATAAATACTCTAGTGGTCAATTCCAACATATTAATATAGCAATTATGACTTATAGCTGAGTAAACTGTGTTATTTCAATACGGTAACTATTTTCCAATAATGTACAAAAATATTCTGTTTAAATTATTGAAGCTTAATAATTGTTCTTTAGCGGATCCAAAGTTGACAGAGACCATCAAATCGGAGGGTAGAGGCAACAGAGCAGACGCCTAGCAGCCATATAAGAGGCGTTCGTTGAAATATACCTAAGCCTAGATATACTTACTTTGCTCATAATCGTTTGACCTTACAAATGGCCACAGTAATCAAAATATCTTGTATTATCAGTAGTTACCCGTGGCTTCGCACGTAATTTCATTTTGAAAAACAGAGATACCATGAACATATTCTTTTCAAACAATCCTGAGATCTGTGTCAGCCACTAAAAGATATTACAATCTCTTCATCTATTTATTTAAGTTTAAAGATAGAGTCCTGAAGTTGGAAAGTGAAGCTGGTTTCTATACGTACTTCTGAAATTTCTCAAATTTATCTCCAATTTTTCATGATATTGTTACGAGAATGTAGTACTACACCTTCGACTTCGTGATCAGCACTCTATTTACCTGGCGTGATCAAAGAGAAACGGTGTAAGGAATCTATTTACACCATTGTGGAGAGGTCTGTTCAATTGCGTCTCCACCTCCAGTGCTTAGGTGTGAAGAAGCTCGGTATTCCTAAATTATGTTGTGGCTACGATGGTCTAGACTGGAAGATTGCCGGATCAATGTTGGAGAAGGTCTTCGAAAACTTAAGAATTGACATTACGTGTCTATTTCCAATTCTTGAAAAATCGTAGAAGCAAAGCAGACAGGGCGATGTGATCCAGACGAAGACATCGTGCCGCTCCCTTGAACCCAAAAGGAAACCCTTCTGTAGTGCTGAACAGTAGGAGGAAGTGTTAATAGAATGTAGGAGAATGTTTCAGATAAACAGTTAAACCTTTGTTACAAGGGTTTGTGATCAAACATTCGAGTCCCTGACAGTACCAAAAGGGATAATAGCTTAATACCGTCGTTGGAGAGAGAGCGCTCAGTGGGTTGGGTCAGCTGCTTTATATGACAACAGCCCCTCCTTACACGAGCGGTGGGTAGGCACTGTGACCTTTTCACCACTCGTAATTGTTCTTCCTTCCCGCACGTCTGTCTTCTATAGTAAGTTCTCGAATTCGAATGTTCTCGAAGCGCCAAGGAGCTGTAGCGACGCAGCAAGTGGGCTGAGGTCCAGAATTGAACTTTTTAAGTGACATAATTAGTGGCAGTACTCATGATCATGACAGATGGAAACCCGTTAATGATTATTGACTGTACAGTGTAAAATAGACTCGTGTGTAAACAAATATACAATATAGTTAATAGACTTAGTAGTATTGTACCCAGTCTTATAAAACATTAATTTATTTAAAGCCAGCCTAGTTTTTAGATTTATTTGTAAGATAAATCAATATTCAGTGGATTCAATATTCATTGAGTTCCTCGCTCCCTCAAGTTTATTTATTAGTTATTGCTAAGTTTAAGTTTCATCAGTTTCGTATACTATGAATGGTTGGCTTAGACACGAGACTTTCGGACCTGAAAGTAACAGAGGAACAAACCTGTAACACAATTTTATTGAACATATCCAACGATTTCAATAACAATTAAACTATGTTAGGCTAATGTGGAGAAATTCTAAGTTGCAGAGAAACTGCAGTAGAAGTCCTTAACTTACCAGTTAAGACACTTACGATGTAATAAATTATATCATTTTACTGTAGTTGATTAAAATCCTAATAAAAACAACCCCAAGCTAAGAAAAGCTGCTGCATGTTTGAGTGGTTTTTGATGTTTAATGGTTTATAATTTCATAAAACGAAGTTTTTTAATGAAGTGTAATTTATGAAAATTAATGTTTAAAATAAAATATCCTTTTATTACGGATATTACATTTATTCATGAAAACAAGTCACTCCGTCTAGTATAATTCTTAAACATACTGTAACATTTCGTACTCTAATCTTCAGCAGTTTATTTATAGATCTGATTACAAAATACTCCCAAGTATTGCGAGTTTTTTTTATTCCTAAAATTCGTGATAGAATGAAAGAAAATGTTAACTATATTTTGTCTTCTGATAAGATAACAGGGGCTGTGACTAAATAGTTTTTCTAATTCTGAAAATTAAACCAATCTAACAAAGCCTGCATCATCTATACGAAAAGTTCGATGAACTCGATATTGAAGCATGCAGACCACATTATTCCTAATTATTCCGTTTTTATATTGTACGAATGACCTGTAATTAAATATTTCTCATGATAGCCTGTTTACATCTATAACCCTCTTAGCAAATCATTCTTCGTCCCCACGCTTCAGCACTCTTTGGGAGAAGAAACTTTATCCTGGAATGGTGATATAAATTTTAGTGAAAACCCCCAAAATTTGGAGAATCTGATTCCCTGTTTTATACTTTTCTGTTAAATCCTTACTTTCAATGCAGCCTAGGCATCAGATGGTTCTCTAACTATGATGCCATCGTTTGGATTCTTGGTGGTTCATACAAATTTTTGAAAAAGACCCGTTTTCTCTGGCGTAGAAGATCAAAAAATACTATATACCGGCTTCCAGAAAAGAGTAAATTTATGTTAGATATGTAGCCTCGAAAAGTGTTTTATAATAAATAACATAATAGTAAATGATTTTGTACCTGAAGATGGAATCAATGATTCCGAAATGTACATCGTCTAAGAAAAATAAAAGTTTAAAAGTGTTAAAAGTTTATTCCTATTATGTTATTTATTTAGTAAATTTATATTTTTAGTTTGAGAAGGAAGTGGCATCATTCCAACCATTGATATGTTTCGTACAATGAGGTATATTAAAACTTTTGACTTAGGTACTTGCGACTGTATACCCGTTCTAAAGGTCTGGCATACTTCCAACTTCCGATAACTAAGAATCTTCGTCATAAACCTTTTCGGAACCTGCACTATCTTGCTGGATAGATGTGCAAACCGTGAAAGATGAAACCATCGGAAGCAGGGAATGCAGTGTCGGCGGATCAGGAGGAAGTTCCCGAGGCGAGACTGCAGTTGGTGTTGGCTCATTGTCGATAACAATATTTGCCTTGGCCACAGACCAGAGAGCGGACCGCTCTATACTTAGCCCACTTACAAATGTCACTCGGTGCACTAAAAATACTGGCTTCAATAAGTGCGAGAGATGACGTGTCGGCGAGGCGTCTGCTCTGCTGCCGCCGCCCTCCGCTTTGATGCGTTCTGTCAACTTTGGCTCCCGCTGAAGTACTACGATTACGAGTCAGTGCTTCGTAGTAATGGCTTGAACAATAATAGTTGGACTATTATCGTACAAAATATTTTGGTCACTATGGCCACTTGTTTGATCAAACGATTATGGGCTAAGTATCTGAGCATCCGCCCTCCGCTTTGATGCGTTCTGTCAACTTTGGCTCCCGCTGAAGTACTACGATTACGAGTCAGTGCTCTGTAGTAATGGCTTGAAGAAAAGTAGTTGGACTGTCATCGTACAAAATATTTTGGTCACTATGGCCACTTGTTTGAACAATCGATTATGGACTAAGTATCTGAGTATCCGCCCTCCGCTTTGATGTGTTCTGTCAACTTTGGCTCCCGCTTAAGTACTACGATTACGAGTCAGTGCTCTGTAGTAATGGCTTGAAGATTCATATTTGGAATATTGCCATACAAAATATTTTGGTTACTACAACCACTTGTATGATCAAAAATGAAAATTTTACATAGACATCCTTAGGGTCTCTGGTTAATATATAGGTTTGTTCCCATTTCAAAAATCCCTCCGGGCTACTCTTCATTGATCTTGAAACTCTTAACACTGCATTATGCATTGTATTTATGGACTTGGATTAATCACCCGATGGTAAATATGTTGTCATCCCTTATCCTGGAAACTTAAGACTAATAAGTATTCTACTTTATACAAATTTAAATAGTTAAAAGTAAATGTTTGTTGTATCCATCTGTCAAGGTCAGTTACACTTTGCACGAAGACGTTGACACGATCTCTAAGCACGGCGGAGCAACCGAGTTTTTACACATAACGTCGCTATGGTGGGAAGAATTTATTCAATGTGAATGTTGAATTTAGCTCAGTTGTGCACTTTTTGATTCCTTAATTTGATCCCTAAAGAACTCAATTTAGCAAATTTCTCAAAAATAGCCCAATTAGAGGGTGGATGTGGTTTGTTTGACATATGCAGATGTAAACATGGATTGTTTGAGACATAATATTAAAGGTCACATTACAAAGAACATTTTGACGAAATAAAATTAATTACATTCAACCGCATTTACAGGCTTAATGAAACGTTAAAAAGACGTTTAAAAATAAATATTGGGTTATTCTTACTATAATATGGAATGGTAATAACTTTTTCCAAGCCTAGTACTAAGATATTCTTTAAGGGAATACATGGTAGGAGCGCTATTGAATTGGGATTTCCAAATTAGAAAACGCTGATATTTAAAGAATAATAAAAAGAAAAAACTCATATTTTAAATAGTAACAAATAATGAATGGTAAACTCCATGAAATATATCCTTAAAATGCATATTTCGTATATAAGGCCTTTGTCTAACTAAAATGGCAGCCTGAATCACAATCAAAATTTTTAACCAACAAAATTAAATAATTCACATCCAAGTTTCGTAAATGAACCTTTAAAAAAAAACAAAAAACAACACAATCTTGTTTTACAATATGTTTGTTCCAGTACAGACTACTAGAACTTCACAGCCGAAATACAGAAATGATACCTTGCCACACTCTCAGCTTAGGAAGGTATTTGAAAATGCAACAGCAAGAGTACATAAAAGCATCAGCAAGTTTTGGGACGAACACGAAGAGAACACGTACTGAAGGACGAGAACATGCCCGTGAGTATGTAGTGACAACAGACTAACGTTACTCGTGTTATTTTAGTAACTACAACTTACGGGCGGTGATATACTTACTGCTATTGTACCGTCTACTCTCTACTTACAGCTTGATATTGCAGTCATATAAACACAAATATTTATTCTACGAGAGACTGAAGAAGTCCACATGCCAACGAATGTGTGGTACAAGGCAGTGTAAAGGTGCGCTCTGGTTTCTTTACTGCATTCGCCAAACACAACATTCAGATTTTGATTGTGTCTGAAAACACGGCGCAAATAGTGATTGCGCCGGTCAATATTCCAACGTTGACTCATTCTCTGGCACCTAGCCACGCAATTGAGTATAAGTACGGGCTAAAACTCACAAGTACTGTTTTACTCTGTCTAGCGTTAAATTGGCGGAACCACATGTGTGGCTTGCTTTGATTTACTACTGCATTTAAGGAAAGCTCTGAGTAATGTTCCTATTTGTCCTAATACCGTATATTTATTACAAAAGGTGTTCACTAAAAGTGTTCTAATACTGTGGGATTTTGTTTTACACATAAAAACGAGCAAAAAGGTTCATGTGAAGGTATGTCCCAAAATCTTTTCTGTCTATCTGTCTGTATATGTTTTTTATAAAAAAATATCTTTCGAACCAGTTAAGATAAGGTTATGAAACTTGAGAATTGTATTAACAGTTAATACACCTGTTTCAAAAAAAAATATTCTTAAACTCGTTTCAAAACGGCGTCTGTAAAAAGTTTTAAAGGCCAAATAACAAAAACTGGCGCTACCAAATACCAATCCAAACGGTACCTTTTTCAAATAACTCCGTCAACACATAAGCGAGCACGATCACTTCAGAGGCATGCTTGCACAAGCCGGAAGCAACTAAGACTTTGTCTTTTGTTAGGCATCAGCTATTGTAAATAGAGTATACAAATTTAAATAAATACCAATTATTTTGATATTTTTATTAAAATTCCAACAGTACTTTTTCCAACAAAATTCTTCAACGCATAAACAAGCACGGCCACATTAAAGATACGCTTGCACAAGCCAGGAGCAACAATCAACTGATACCTCTCAACTGGGACATGTTTGGTGCTCCCGGCTTCTGATTTTAATTTTTTATTCACTAAAGTATGTACACATTGTTTAACAGCTTCATATGAAAAACATCAAATGTAAAAAATTGTACACATTGAACATTGCAAAACTTTGTAAATTTTACCTTTTACACAAAAAAATCAATTTACTTACGAATTGCTGTGGGAATGATTCTACGAGCTAGGAAAGCGTATGTTTTCTGTGTGCGTGAGGAGTAAAGATTTGTCAAAATATATTTTACAATATATTATATAATTATATATATATATATATATATATATATATATATATATATATATATATATATATATATATATATATATATACAGGGTGTCCCATGAAGAAACGGAGAAACTGTCAGGACTTGTTCTTACGGTGAAAATAATGAAAAAAGTTCATATACACATAGGTCCAGAAACGCTTAGTTAGCGAGCTATACAGGGTGAAAGATTTCGCCCAGATTTCAGTGCCACCGTTAAAAGGGAGCCCTAATTAATTATTTTGGGCATTATCCAGGACGTAAAATTTAATGTATATTATGCAAATTGAACTGAAAAATTGAATAAAATTAGTACCAGACCTCTAGCTGCAGTAATTTTTAAGATATCTGAAGAAATACGCATAATTCGGTGTCCAAAAACAAGTTTCATTTAGGTTTCAAGTAGATTAACTTTGTTAAATGTGTAACAAACACGTAAAATTCTTTAACAAAAGTTGTAAATAATTAATTTCTTAAGATAATGATGTAAAATAAGCCAATAAGAATTATACGTAAACATTAAGAAAATCAATTTTTAATTAAATAAATAACGTACAAAGAATAGACAAAATCGGTTACACTTTTTTTCTTGCTGAACGTACATGTTTTATAAACTTGTACACAATACACACAACAAGTTACAAGTGTACAAGTGTAACTTGTACACTTGTTTCAGATATATATATATATATATATATATATATATATATATATATATCTGATATATGTATATATGTATGAAATAATCAGATATATATATATATATATATATATATATATATATATATATATATATATCTGATATATGTATATATGTATGAAATAATCAGATATATATATATATCTGATATATGTATATATGTATGAAATAATCAGATATATATATATATATATCTGATATATGTATATATGTATGAAATAATCAGATATATATATATATATATATATATATATATCTCTGATATATGTATATATGTATGAAATAATCAGATATATATATATATATATATATATATCTGATATATGTATATATGTATGAAATAATCAGATATATATATATATATATATATATATCTGATATATGTATATATGTATGATATGTATAAATATATCAGATATATATATATATATATATATATATATATATATATCTGATATATGTATATATGTATGAAATAATCAGATATATATATATATATATATATATATATATCTGATATATGTATATATGTATGAAATAATCAGATATATATATATATATATCTGATATATGTATATATGTATGAAATAATCAGATATATATATATATATATATCTGATATATGTATATATGTATGAAATAATCAGATATATATATATATATATATATATCTGATATATGTATATGTATATGTATGAAATAATCAGATATATATATATATATATATATCTGATATATGTATATATGTATGAAATAATCAGATATATATATATATATATATGTATATATATATATATATATATATCTGATATATGTATATATATGTATGAAATAATCAGATATATATATATATATATATATATATATATATATCTGATATATGTATATATATATATATATATGAAATAATCAGATATATATATATATATATATATATATATATATATATATATATATATATATCTGATATATCTGATATATATATATATGTATGAAATATATCAGATATATATATATATATATATATATATATATATATATATATATATATATATATCTGATATATGTATATATATATATGAATATATATCAGATATATATATATATATATATATATATATATATCTGATATATGTATATATGTATGAAATAATCAGATATATATATATATATATATATATATATATATATCTGATTATTTCAAACACGTTTACGCCCTTATTTTGGCGTACAATGGTCGGGGGTGTCTCGTTTGAATAATATAATACGCATGCAAACGTTCATTACTTTTTTTTGTTATTTTGTATCATTATCAAGAAAAGAATTTATACTTTATTACTTCAGTATTCAAAAAATATGCAAGGAAAGAGAGAGCGTACACCTTCTGAATCGTAAGGTATAAGTTACTGAATGTATTATCAATGTTATCTTTACATTACAGATTTCTACGTATTGTAACAATAATTGTAAAATGCATAGTGTGCGAACAAATGATTGACTTAAGAAAGGCGGGGATGTGTGGTGCATACGGCATACACTAAGAGAGACATTTAAGAAAAGGTGAATGACGAACACTTCTTGCTATTCTCTGTTACTAAGACTACAAATAAATCTCTTATCCCACCCCTTCTTGCAGCCTAACCCTCCGTTCTAATATGGATAAGGAAGCACTTTAAAACGATACCA
Source organism: Homalodisca vitripennis (assembly GCF_021130785.1). Taxonomy (NCBI): domain Eukaryota; kingdom Metazoa; phylum Arthropoda; class Insecta; order Hemiptera; family Cicadellidae; genus Homalodisca; species Homalodisca vitripennis. The sequence continues at coordinate 31,058,359 of NC_060211.1, forward strand.
GAAATTACTGAAGTGATACTAATACACTTGTTAGAATGGATTTATTAAGATATCAGATTAACGTCTAAGGGTGAAATGAAACCGTATTCAAATTTCTACATAGCTTTAGCAACTATTTATTTTAAAATTTAAGTTAATACTATACGCATACAAAGGATATAAATATACCTGGAACTCACTTGGTTTGTATGTATACATACAAATCTCTTTTTGACATTATTTCCATTTAATTCATTGATAAAATAATATTTTCATATTACATTGAGTAGATTTAATTTTTGTTATGATTCGCAAACTTTGTTATGTAGGTCTAATGATGTGTTCCTTGAGCACGAAAAGCCTCACAGAAATAAAAAAATATTATTGGAGTGTTTGTTTTTAATTTTTTACTGATAATCTATTTTTTCTAACATTTTTTGAGAGGAATAAAAATATTGAGTCAATATATTGGGTTGACATTATACAATATTGTCAACACAACACAATTAGAATTCATTTTCAGGGGGGGGGGTAATTATTGCTTATTGAACAGAATAAGGGCGTAACAAGGGGCTCAAGCCAGCTCCCCCCCCCCCCGAAATTTTGGTATAGAAACATATAAATTGCACCCAGTAGGTTGTTTGAATCCAGAACATATTCATGGGTCTTTAAACAATTTGCTGGTGGAAGATTCCCGAAGCCCTATTTTTGGAGGGTAATTTATACTTTTTAAACCACTCAGTTTGTTAGCCCCTAAAACATTTCTATATACGCTACAGTAACAGGATTCGACAAAATATAGCTAGTTGCAAAAATGCCATTTAAAGATGATAAGAGAAACAATAGAAATAACCAAGAATGAAAATAACTTAAACAAGTAAGGCTGCGTGAAATTATCAAAAAGCTGGTTATAAAGCTGGAATTATCATCCTGTTATAAAGAAGACATTTTTATCACTGTTTTATCATACTTGTTGTTGATTGGTCGTTACGACTCCGCCCTCTTCAAATCGCTGTATAAGCAGACCTGTTTTATTGCCAGTTTCTGTTTAACATCTGTTGGTAGCTCTCTATAGCGTGGATGGAATATGTTAAGAATTTAGATGTGTTAACAATGTTTAGATGCATTTTGTCTCATTTCATTAGTTTATTCTAATTATGAAACTCAATTTCAAAGATTTGAGGGTAAACGGATCTGAAACGTCAACTATATGCACTTTCTTAGTTGTCAGATCAGATATTGTTCAAATGAAGTAGTTTTCATAAGTTCAGAGATATGTTGAACAATTCAATTGCCATGGAACAATATTTTTTGTCTGTACATGTACCACGATTGCACATAGGAAAACTCCACATAATCGGTACTCACGGCGAGGAATGTCACTGGTGTTGAAAACGCAAAATTGCCACTAAATTCATCTTAATTTTTTATGCAAAAGCCTATTTAGCATTCAAATAAGTTATTAGTATTTCTATGATACATTTGGTAAAATTAATATTCTTTTAAAGTGTATTCATTTATGTTAAATTTTATTTAAATATCCACCTCCACGTATACGTATTTTGGTTACTTTAATGAACATTTCGTGAAAAACCACTTATATAATTTAAATATTGTACAAATTACGTTATATTCCTTAAAATCGTTTAACATGTTTCTGTATAAAAACAAGGTAGAATTAACTCCACACCAAAAGTCACGCAACAGACTTCGCTGATGTTGTATGAAAAATATCAAGCCATTTAATTCTCGAGACGTTTCGCTGACAGATTGGTCATACAAAACAGCGATTGACACAGAAATGTCGCATCATAGAACTCATTCCTGTAGAAATGAAGAAGTTTCATTCAAAATTTAAAATCTACATATGAAATCTTTCTCGCATACCTCATCATATGGTACATTCATATTTTTGTTTATTAAATTTGGTTTAATATCATTGTTAAATAATTATCATCCACGCATCCAGTCACTCTAAAATAAATTTGTATGTGTTGGGATAGATTGGCTACACGTGTTAATATGTTTCACGTTAAAATCACATACGACTGTGCTCAGTTTGTTTACGAATTTATTTACTCTGTTATTTTCTCGTTGCCATCATGCTTACCATAAGACGAATGTAAAAACATTCGCTAACGCTCAGCTAAGCCCCTTGAAGTGACATGCACCATCATCAAACTCAATGTGTATACAAAAATTGGATTGCCAGGAAAATGTAAATTCATGTTATAATAGGAAGACAAAAGAACGTCTTTGCAGAACAAATAAAAAATTATTTTATTAACAGCCTGCATAATTGTAGTACTACAACGTGAAGGGTCATACTTAACAGTGGCGTAACTAGTATTATGCTCTGGGAGGATGAAATCTAATTGAAGGGTATAAAGGGTACCCACATCAAATTGGTGGGTATGGTTTAATTTTTAATTTAAATAAATGATTATGCAACCTAACCTAACCTAACCTAACATAACCTAACCTAACCTAACATAACCTAACCTAACCCAACCTAACCTAACCTAACCTAAACTACGTTCATATAGCTTACGTTATATGAACGTAAGCTATTTCACTGAGTATTTCAAGTAAATTAAATTTATAATTTTGTAATTTTAATAAATTTGTAATATTTTACATTTTATATTTAATTTTATACATAATTATTTTGTATTTAATTTTTTATAATTTTTAAATTTGTTTAAGCTTTTGAGACAGTTACATTACCCTAAACCCTCAACCCCCCCTCTCACCCCTCTTAGTTACGCCACTGTTACTTAACATTACTAAATAAAAACAAGCCAGTGATACATATTTATTTTACAAATGTTTTATTTCATCCTGTTATTTTTTAGCGTGAGCACGGTAACAATAATTTATTAATTCACCGTCTTAAATTCTAACAGGTCACTCACTCTAGGTTTATTTCTCTTGAGCCGTTCTTTAAAATATTCCGGCTCGCGACTCTAAATTTTTTGTGACTCACTGACTCCCGTATTACGACAGTATCATTGCGTAATACCACGGCTCACTTCAAAGGCCCACCGTTGGATTGATGGTCGGAGAAGACAAAACAAAGGTCAGCCTACTCCGAGCGGGCCGACACTGTCGAGCTAATCGTCTTTCAGCATAATTGAACTATCACATAAAATAGGTCAGTGGCACTAAAATAGTTTGAAGTGGCTTAAATTAGCCAGTGTGCTTCAGTTAGGCTATGAATAGTCTCGGGAGGTCCGACAGGTTATGGGGGAGGGGGGGCAGTGGGGGGACCGGGCACACTACTACTGTTGAAATCGGCGAGAGATTCCATAAAAAAGTTATGTAGACAAATCGGCTGTTGATGGCGGATGAGATGTTTGCATTGAGATCAGCTGATACACAAGCGCTTAAAATAGGTCTCGGAATCAATCCCGGTGTCTTGTGTATATACAGAAATAGAAGAGCCATTCCTTCAGAAATAGTGGAGCCCAGTTTGGGATAAAATGTGGGGTAGCACACAATTATAGCCGGCCGCCTTCCATTCTTAAAGCGATACGCGGCTAGTAGTGTTGTCCTTTCATTCGCAACACAAGTTCTCCGTTGAATTAGTGAATTCACATTAAAAGCTCATTTAATTAAGGATCGTATTACAACTTAATTGGACTACAAGACAAAATACAGCGGATAAACACAAATAAATACATTGTTATATATTAATAACGCGTATATACTTTGCAAATATTCAGTCGTATAAAGTCTGGACATTTTTGAATAATTAATTACAAAATTCGTGTACTATAAAAATGCATTATGTGTCCGCTACATCAGGAATGGAAAATTGCATTACCATCACTGGGAAACGGTAGTGCATGCTACAAGACATATTTTTCCATTTTAAATTCATATTGGTCCGAAATAAATATATGTATTTCAAAATTAGGTCACTTAAGCACATATACAATGTATACAAGATTCTATGCAGATAGGATAAAAGTTAGGATTCATTAGCAATAAACACTTTAATTTATTTGTATATTAAAAGTATAATTTTATTTTATATGTTTTAAGAATAACAGAAGTAGTTAATTTATTAATGTGTTAAATTTTAATTATAACATGTTAAGATATTATATTAATTTCACCACATTGTTTAAATGTAATTATTTCTTTATTTTATTATTATTATTATTTTTATTCTTAAGGTAATATTTATTTAATGTTTAAAATTTACGTTGTCGCAGATTAAGTGTAAGAAAGGGCCATGCGGCCCTAACTTTGCCTGTATAAATAAAGAATTTTTCATTTAATTTCATTTTCATTTCAGATAGCAATAGATGAGATTTCATTCTTTTTTTGGGATTGCTTAAAGAATTTCTGTATCCATAACTAACAAAATAAATATAATTAACACACTATATGATGATTTTGTGTAACAAAAAATTGATATGAGGTGAAAATATCTAGGGTTCAACAAAAGAAATGTAATATAAACACTAACTGTTACCTGCAGCTTCACATGTATTTCTGCTGAATAACAAGGACGTCAAATAATATCCTCCTAATTACTTAGCACATCTGACATAAGTAATGGTAACTGTAAGATATTTCCATGTCCTGATTAAATAAATAAATACCACGCCTTTATTTGGCCACCGTATTTCAACTGACAATTGCTTTTCAAATCGACTGTTGTCCAGTAAATTACAAATAAATGCACATAAATAAAACCAAACTTAACCTAAAAGATAAATAGATTGTTGTGCTATGATAAAGTGAAAAGACTAATTACAAATTCATTATTCTTACTTAAGGCGTGTAATTACTTGCGAGCGTCTCTCAACTTACGTTTAAAGTTTTTACTAAAAACTATAGTTATGATTTGCAAGGGAAGTGGTCATTAAACAATTTGGGGCCGGAGTCCTTTCGATCTCAAGCTTCACTTTAGGAAAATGGAAGTTTCGGTTCTGTAGGGTGATACTTCAGATACCTCCTCCCAGTATAAGAGCATCTCGCTTAAGGACTGTGGCTCTTTAAGAATAAGAGCTTTGTGAATCATGCAGCATTTCAGCATTCTGCATATCCCTTCCATGGGCAGCACTCAGGCAGTCTCTCGAAAGGATGAAACATGGTCTAAGCGTTTTAAATTGATAAGTTGATTCGCTTCGGAATAATTGGATATTAAGTTTAAATGACTTGATTTGGAGGTTTTATAAATATAAGGTCTGAAGGCGAACCAGTTTCCAGTTTTATAAGCACTAATAAGATAACTCGAATTTCAATGAACATTTCCATATTTAATTGAATAGCTCCAAAGAATTCAGTAGCATTTAGGCCAATAAGAGTAATCCTAAAGTAGGAGTACGTAGCTTTCTTATTGGAAGCACTTATGATGGGCTCTTTCATAATTATGAAACGGAAGGAGGCATGTTTGAAGTGCACATTATTACAGTGCTCTCTAAAGTTTAGCACAAGCGTAGATAGCAGGTTTTGTGCGTCAGAAGAACAAACATACAAAACCACCAATTCTAAATAATAATATTTACGATTAGGTTAAATTCCTAAAAGGCCTGCATCACGGGTCAACCAGCTCGCTGTCTTGGTATATATTCTAAGTTTTAGTTCTTTGAAAGAGTGTAAATCTAATAGATGGTATGTCCTTTATGTTTACTAACCCATATACTCTTGGTTCAATCTAGGAATTGTGTCAATTAGTATCGAACGTAATTATTGTGTCCTATCCCATTCATTGGTGCAAAACCTATATTGTAACGTTTTTTATCAAATCTTCTTTTATACATTGAAATTTCTACTAGATTTTAAATATTGTAATGGAAAAAACAAGCAAGCAGGTACAATTTTTAATGCAACAATTAAACAAGCAATTAAACAATTAAATGCAAAGAAAGAAGAGATTTGATGAATAAAATGTTATGAAACATTTTTTAAGACGAGCAAGCACGGGGTGATATTAGGATTTAAGTAAAAAATTTTAACGCAACGACCCATTTTTTACACAATTAAAAGGAAGTGTTTTCCTTATTTCAAAAATACCGTATATGTTATACGTTCCTTGTGGTTTTTATAAAATAAAACATAAATACCCGTTTTTGTATGGCCTTTTGAAGTGAAAAATTATTATATTAGCCGGATGTTTGGTAAACTTGCCTGATCACCTGGAATATTATTTTTATATTGATAATGTCAATATATAAATATATATGTTTTAGTTATATAATTTTTTAACCATATTTAATGTCATATGGAACTCATTATGAGGCTTTTTAATACTAACTACATACAACAACGTAAGCTTTTTGTTTTAGATTTTAAATATTGATTTACAATAATTTATAACTGAGGCGAAAAAGTTGTTTTTTAAATTACGTATTGGAGCATATTTGAATGTTTGTGTTGTGTTCATACAGATTTAGTACTGCTATAACCAATATTTTGGTTGTGACTTTATATACCTGAATACGCCTTAAATTCGGATTCAGCTGCTAAAAATAATTTAATGTAATAAAAAAAAATGTTTATGACTTTTTAAATAAAATAGATGTTTCTGGATATCAATCCATCAGATATTTAGTAACAGCAATTAGTAACAGCATTAGTAACAGTTCACAATTAACTACAGTAGATTGCGTAGTGTAGCTACTTCACCATCATTAGGACCACATTATTGTATCTCTAAGAAATACGAGGAGAAAGCAGCTCTAGTATACCTGTTCAGCGATTTGAGATTGTCCCATTTCCATTGCTTAATATACAATTGATATCCAACTTGACTGGAAGAGGGTGGAACAAATCTATCCTCCCCCCATTCAAAGGTGACATGACTGTTACCCCCGCCTGTTATCCCTCTTCAGAGGATATCGGATTAAGTGCAATGAGGGGTTCCCTCATCGTATTCTCCTAAGTGAACAAAGAGGTTACACTTCGACAAGACGTCATGCTGTCCACTTAAGACAAGTGATCTAAAGCGTTATTAGGATTCATTCCTAAATCCAGTAACAGCTTTGGCCAGATTGTTCTAACGTCGTTTATTACCGCCATGTAGTAATGTATTTCAAAATTTGACATTTTAGCGAAGTAATCAAATATTGTTCTTCAGTATATTTTAACTGAAAAATAGATGTTATTAGCATTAATGTTTACCTTAAAATTTTAATCTCCTTAATCTTGTATAACTTAAATAATAAATCAATATTTTAGGTCGGGCGCTCGCCCTTGTCCTTTTAAAACACTGACGCCACTTGAACACTCTCTCAGAGCTGCCACAGACGTCACACTCCATTTATAAAAATGCAGGATGATAATAAATTATAAGCTAACTATAAACTATTATTATAATTTTGAAAAGTCAAGTACTTAAAAATGTTAATTTAATTTAAGTCAACAGACTGAATGTTCTATGATATTGACGGGACCAAAATAGTGTGACAAGAAAGTTGGGCTGGAAATGCGTTTTCAGATTTTATGTCTGATTCTAAGTTAAATATGAAGAATAACTTGTTTCCCAATTTTAACTTTGTTTAGCCGCTAGCCCCCACTTTGTATATTTTATTCACAAATTATTATCTCTAAAACTAGTAAAGCTAAAGAAACCAAATTAGGCACATAGGTTTAAATAGGTAAGAGGAAAATAAAAAATATTGTATTATTTTCTTAATTATTAACAAGATGGCGTTTGTTGAAACTTTTTGAAGTCAAATAACAATAAAACTAGTATAGTTATAAAAGTTGTCCTGGATATCAACCATTTGAGTATTTTATTGCAATTCTAATGGTACTAATTTCAAACGAAATCCGTCAACGCATAAGCGAGCACGGCCACTTTAGAAATACGCTTGCACAAGCCGGGAGCGCCAAACATGTCATAGTTGAGAGTTATCAGTTGTTTGTTGCTCCTGGATTCTATTTAGAGATAATGATTTAATAATAAACACAAAATGGTGGCCAGCAGCTAAACGAAGTAGAAATTGAAAAAAATTATTCTTCATGTTTAGCTTAGCATCACACACAAAATTTGAAAATACATAGCCAGGCCAACCTTTTTGTTACGTCCTGTACTTTTATGGCATTGCTTAAACACGATGATTCTGTAATATACGTGTGTATCTAGTCGTACAAATTAAAAAGAACACACGGCTACAAATGTTTATATCTACAAACGTTACTTTCAAAAGACACGATGCATCCAGGTATAAAAAGGAATACATAAGTTACAAACATTAAATTTTTAGTTTGCCATATTGATTTAAGGAGTGTATGAGGCAAAAAGTTAATTAAATTCGTCATATATTAGAGGTTGTATGACCAACAGCTCATAAATACAATTACTGACGATGTGGACAAAAAAGTTAAATGGATTTGGTTCATCTCGCATAAAAATGTTTAATGTAGCCTAATCGATAACAACTCCATTGGCGGAATAAAGTAAAAGTAAAAAGTACAGATATCAAAGAAATGCAATTTTTATAATTATTATTAATTAACTATAATCTGACTATATCAATGCCACCAGTATTCAGCAATATTTTCGAAAAGGTACATTCACTCGGTATGTAACATTTTTAGAAATAATTTTTATAATAATCTGCCATCAACGAACCAATTTGAACTCCGAAGTTGAAAGTCGATAATTGACGCGGTCTAGTCGATATAATAGTAGAATGTATCGAAAGTTAAAGAGACACTTTAAGTGTATTACTACTCGACTTATAGAAAAGCTTTTGATTGTGTTGATAACCACGCCCTCATTTACAAACGAGAACACTACGGGATAAGAGAAGTACCACTCACGTGGTGCAAATCATACTTTAGTAATATAACACAATTTGAGATATTTCAGACGTTCAATCGGAGGAGAGGGAGATTAACTATAGGGTTCCACAGGGTTCCGTACTTCGTCCTCTAATCTTCCTAATATACGAGTTCACCAGTAGACATTCGTCCTGGGCCACTCATCCAGTACGTTGATGACAGGACTCTGTTTTAATGAGAATTTAAAAAAAATAACTGCAAAAAACGACGTTCATCGAGCTCAACAGTTCTATTCAACATTTAATGAACTCAATCTCAAAACAAATAAAACGAATTCAACATTCATTCTGTTGGAGACTATAGTCCAACAGTAAAGCTGGATGAAACTGAGATTGAAGAAATATACTCAACAAAGTTCTCGGAATACACATTGATCGAGGGTTGATTTGAGATTGTCACGTACACAGTGTTTGCTGTAAGTTATGCTTAGGCATTAGCTTTGAGTAAACTTTCCGAATAGTGCCCGTATCAAGTGGTGTTGACGGCATACTATGGAATATGGAGTACTCTACCCATACCTCTCTTACGGTTTGGCTTTGTGAGAAGATCCAAACGCCAACTTTTCAAGGAGTTTATTCTTAAAAATAGCAGTTAAAATAATTGCAAAACTCGTGTAGGCCAGCATTCAAAAAGTGGAAATTGTTGACACTACCCTGCAGCAACAATTTAGAGACGAAATGCGATGTCGTTAGAGATAACGACGTACTTTCCTGCTCAACCAGAAGCAGAGAGAAATATATGAATATATATTCTTAATCAGGAGAACAAGGCATCTATGGGACCATTCCAACTAGAAGCGCTCCTACAAGCGCGATGCCGGAAATGAACACATGCTGAACATCGTGAAGCAAAATTCATATCACGGCAAGAATGAGCGCTCTCAAATTACAACTTCTAAGTTACCTACTGGATTGTTTTAACTTCATCGTCTTTCATAAAGCTATAAAATATCACAACTCTGTTACTTATATGAAATTTTTAGAGGAAATACTAACTAAAGGCAAAGAAGTCTCGAGTTAGTTTGAGTCCCATTTTCGGAAAGAGCTATTTACAATGATTCAATACACCTATTGCATTACCTAACGCAATTCGTCTAGTTCAATTGAGGTGAAGTGTTTGAAAATGTTCCCCTTGACTCTTTATATGTTACTTGATATTTTATAATGTTCTAGTAGTCACTGTTTCACACCACTGTAGTTGAAAGTAAAGTAAAGATGTATTTTTTACCAGGCGAAGTTATGACTAAGAAGCCTTCTCTAACACTTAACCTGAGGACGAACGACTGGTGACTTCCGAACCACCACCGACAGGGCAGGCGAGCTGCTTGCACGGATAAGGGTAAGAACAGAACAAGTGGGTCGCGGTAGAGGTGGAGGTCGCGGTCGCGGTCGATGTCGACATCCATGTAAAACAAACACGTTGTAGTGAATGGAAGAGAACAGAGCAGGTAAGTCGCGGTGGAGGTTTAGCGCGATGCCATCCAGGAGGTTTACATCGATGCTTTTGAAAATCAAATGAGTTTGTTTTACATGGATGCCTACTGCGCGGTCTTCAAGGATGCTTCGCTGTGATTGGCGCGTTCAAGGCCAAGTTGTCAACCCCCTCCCCTACACCACACACCCCAACAGCTCGCATGTAGTCTGGCGTCTGTCATCCCGTGCGGTAAGGTACACTTAAATCTTTGTTGCGTTGTTTTTTGTTCAAATCAAGTATGAAGGAAGAACTCATAGCGATTGTGCATATCACTCCCGTATTGTGGGACAAGACCCACAGACAACATCATAACCGCATGTTCTAGAAAAGGAGTGGAAGAAGATAGCAACTCAACTTGGAACGACAGGTGATTGATACAAGTTACAATACACAAAATAAAAGGTATCCAGTTATTATAGAGACATATTATATAAGTGTTTTTTTATTTCAATTATCAACAAAATGATTTTCTATAGTAGACTACATTTATAATAGGCTTTTTTATTATTTCATAATTTATATTTATTTAACATTTATTTTTAAAGGATTATTTTGCCGAAATGCGAACATGCCGTGACAAAAATAGGCGAAATAATTGTAAAAGTGTACAAAACATTATACTCATTAATAATACCCGCGGAACACGGAGTGGGCTTCGCGGCACTCAAAGGGTTAATCTAGAGTTGTTAAATAGCAGTCAACTGTTTCTTAAAGAATTAATAATTTTTTATTCAATTTACTGTACAGCTGTATTACAAAGGTATTTTTACACACTAAATTGGCCTATCTTTCTAGTGGATTGTTTACGAAATAATTTACAAACTTTCTTCTTATACACTTTGCTTCTTTTGCGGCCGCGTTTCTTGATGTTCCTGCCCTGTTGAGGTTTTATCTTGCTGGAACGGGTGGAAGGTCTTCAACGTCACCACAGAATCCATCCATATCAATAACTAAATTATGTAAAATACAAACTGCTTTAATAATATCATCCGCAGTAGAAGGATTAGTTTCAATACAATTACTCAGGATACGCCACTTAGCAAATAAGATTCCAAAAGCACATTCGACAGTTTTTCTAGCCCTTGATAGGCTTTTGTTAAAAAATCTCTTCAGCATCGCCTAGGTTGTTTCTTCCAAAAGGTCTCATGATGTTTTCTTTTAGTGGGTAAGCTTCATCTGCTATGAACACATGTGGAACTTTGATATCGGTACAGGGAATCTCCGTATCCTCAGGTATAGGTAATTTATTATTTTCCAATAAACGACCAACATCGGAAGCAGCAAACGTACCCCCATCACTTTGTTTCCCATAACCTCCAACATCAATACACACGAACTTGTAGTGGTCGTCGGCTACTGCTTGCAAAATAATAGAAAAGAAATGTTTGTAGTTGAAATACATGGAGCCAGAATGAGTGGGACACTTTATTCTGCCAATGTTTTCCATCGATTGCACCAATACAGTTTGGAAAGTTCCACACTTCATTGAACCGTTAGCGATGCGTTGGAAATCTGAAGTAGACGGTGCAGGCATGTGTGGAGAGGTTGCAGAACCTGCCAGAAACACTTGCAGACATTTTTCACTATAGCAGCTACAGTTGATGCGCCCATTCGAAAGGAAAATGCAAGGGATTTTAAAGCTACATCCTGTTGCTAGATACCTGAAACAAAATAAATTCGCTTCAATTTACTATACATACATATAAATAAATTTATGTATAGTATAAATGTGTATAAAAAATATATATTTTTTATTCTTTATTTTCAGATAAACAAGTGAACATGTATGGAAAAAACCTTCGCCAGGAATTTGGGAAGCAGCTAAGGAAGACCTTGAAGTCAGGATCAGCTGCTCCAGATGAGCCCTCCTCTCATTGGCCATACTTCGAGTCAATGCTTTTTTTTAACTGATCAGTTCATTCCTAGGACCATCCAGTGGAAATCTTGCCACTAACTACGATGATAGCAGTGTTATCGTATCAGAAGATGGGGAAGAAGAAGGAAATGGGGATGATATCCAGATTGAACAGTTAGAAACTATAGTTCTAGCTCCAAATCACCCAACAAATGAAGTCTCAGGAAACCTGACTAATGTAGCAGAATCCCGAAATGTATCAAAGACAAAGACTGGATACACCAAACGAGTAACACCTCAAACTGTTATTGGACAACAGCTGTTTGGAACTAGAAAAAGAGAAACTGAAAATGAAACAGAATAAAGCAGCCGAAAAACCCGAATGATGAGGATATTGGTTTCTTTAATTCTCTGTTACCACACGTAAGAAAACTGTCTCCACGTGACAAATTACGCTTTCGGATGCAAGTTCAAGGGATCCTTTTTTGACATGGCCTACCCACATCAACAACCAATGACAGCCTCGAGTACTCCATACATGGCTCTTTCCCCACAACATTCCGCAACTTCAAGTTCAACTTCGTTTTATCCACTTTATGAGAGTGGTCACGAAGACGCCACGACTGGTAAACACAGCTGCAGATGGTGGAAGTATTATAAGTTTTAATTAATTTTACTATATCAAAACTATGTCCTCAAACCATTAAACTTGGGTTTATAAATTAGCGTTTCATTATCAACCATAAACTAAAACTCTTATTGGCCAACCCAAATGTAGCTAAAATATTAACTAAACCTAAAAAAACGTTGTACAATAAAAGCCATAATTACTATATAAACAAATTATATTAAACCTCGTTTGATTTTAAAAATCAATAGATTGAAATAAAAATTCTTTTCTTTTTCAAAATTATTGTCAAGAGCTCGTCAAATAAATAAAATCACAAACAGTCTGAATAATAATAAATAAATGACTGTATGACTCTGATTTTATAAATTACTGCATTACAATAGTAAATAACTTATAAAATAAGTACCCGTAGCCTAGGGGCGTACTTTATAAACAAATAATAATTTATTCTCATTTTTACAAACTAGGTATTAATGTTATTGACTCAAATGATCTATGTTAAATTTTGAAACAATATAGTTAAACCAAATATTATAATATCACGTATTTAGTTACCTGATTGTTACCACCAACTTTTCTTCTGCTTCAATTGGAGTTCGATGAAAGTTGTGGTGAGAAACAGAGCAAACCAAAAAAACGGAAACGTTGTTTCCAATAAGTACGAGAATGTCACAGGCGTCATTCTCATATAAGAATGAAATCGTTTCCGAGTCATTTTCAGTTCGAGAAAAAGATGATGGTATTCCCCTTAGACTGCTTCTTCTCAAATTTATTGGATGCACTGGAAACCGTCCCTGTTGGGTATATTACCTATCAGCCACCACTTGGTGACAACTGACATTTCATCACTATCATCACTTGACTCACAAAGCATAACAAAAGCACAATCTAGTTAGTAATATTTTGTCAAACGAATTCACTTGACAGTGGTCGTAGCTTGACTGAGCAGCGTTGGTAACCTCCTTGCTATGTACTGTCGACATCGACCGCGACTTAAACTAGTAGCATCCACCGCGACCTCCACCTCTACCGCGACCCACTTGTTCTGTTCTTACCCTAAGATCGCTCAACGGTCACCCATCCAAGCAGAAACCACGCTCGACGTTGCTTGATCCGGATATCTTGCGATAACCATTGTACCCGCTACACTATACCATTGGCAATTCGATTAGTTTATTGTGTAGTCTCCATAAATACGATTATAACTATTTGTTGTAATTTTGTGTGATGTGTGAAAATTCCAACCTATTGTACATACGGGGCATTTAAATCGTAAAACAACACTCAACACTTTCGCGTTATAGCGATATAATTAGTATTAATAATAAGAAGTCATCACGTTTATGACACCAAACAATTCATACCGTTAAATAAACTAATAATTCAATTGTATAGAGTCTTACTTCTTCTTTAGCCGGGGAGTCGATGAGGGAGTTGAAGCTGGAGCGACTTCCGTGGTGAGATTTCCGCCGTAACTCAGACTCGTCACCAACCTTGCCACCCCGCGCGAGCCGCTCGCTCTCCACACACTGACCCAACGACACGCCAAACACCAGCCCTCCACCGTCACCTGCAAGCAGAAACTAGGAGTTAGTGAACGTCAACAACTTTGACACACCGCGCGAGCCGCTCGCTCTCCACACTCTGGCCCAACGACACACCAAACACCAGCCCTCCACCGTCACCTGCAAGCAGAAACTAGGAGTTAGTGAATGTCAACAACTTTGCAACACCGGGCGAGCCGCTCGCTCTCCACACACTGGCCCAACGACACGCCAAACACCAGCCCTCCACCGTCACCTGCAAGCAGAAACTAGGAGTTAGTGAACGTCAACAACTTTGACACACCGCGCGAGCCGCTCGCTCTCCACACACTGGCCCAACGACACGCCAAACACCAGCCCTCCACCGTCACCTGCAAGCAGAAACTAGGAGTTAGTGAACGTCAACAACTTTGCCACACCGCGCGAGCCGCACGCTCTCCACACACTGGCCCAACGACACGCCAAACACCAGCCCTCCACCGTCACCTGCAAGCAGAAACTAGGAGTTAGTGAACGTCAACAACTTTGCCACACCGCGCGAGCCGCACGCTCTCCACACACTGGCCCAACGACACGCCAAACACCAGCCCTCCACCGTCACCTGTAAGCAGAAACTAGGAGTTAGTGAACGTCAACAACTTTGCCACCCCGCGCGAGCCGCTCGCTCTCCATACACTGGCCCAACGACACGCCAAACACCAGCCCTCCACCGTCACCTGCAAGCAGAAACTAGGAGTTAGTGAATGTCAACAACTTTGCAACACCGGGCGAGCCGCTCGCTCTCCACACACTGGCCCAACGACACGCCAAACACCAGCCCTCCACCGTCACCTGCAAGCAGAAACTAGGAGTTAGTGAACGTCAACAACTTTGACACACCGCGCGAGCCGCTCGCTCTCCACACACTGGCCCAACGACACGCCAAACACCAGCCCTCCACCGTCACCTGCAAGCAGAAACTAGGAGTTAGTGAACGTCAACAACTTTGCCACACCGCGCGAGCCGCACGCTCTCCACACACTGGCCCAACGACACGCCAAACACCAGCCCTCCACCGTCACCTGCAAGCAGAAACTAGGAGTTAGTGAACGTCACCAACTTTGCCACCCCTTGTCAGCCGCTAGTTCTTCACACACTAAGCCAAAGACACGCCAAACACCAGCCCTACACCGTCACCTGCAAACAGGAACTAGGAGTTAGTGAACGTCAACAACCTTGACGCCCCTTGTCAGCCGCTTGCTCTCCACACACTATCCCATCACACACCATCACATGCAAGCAGTAAGTTAATGACCATTAAATATTTATTTTGACGTCATAGAAGTCTCGTTCAATCGTTTTTCTATACACCGAGCCAATGGCATATTAAACACCGTGTTTGCGTTACTTTGCTCTTGCCTCCAATACAGGGACAGTGTTCTCCTACAAAATCCAGCAGGTACTTGTATTTCTTCTAATGTTAATATCCAATTCTAATTTTATTCAAAACTATAATCTCTGTCAAAATTTTACAGCCTTAGAACATTCTACGTAAAACTGTTGCTTTTTAATGAGCTGACTTATGCCCTTCTCACAGACCTTTCATATGTCGTTGCACATGTCGCACATGCCTCGAGTCAACCCTGCTCTGACGTATTTCGTGACTTATGCTCTTCTCTCAGAGCCGTAGTGCGGTTACACACGTCTCACATGCCTCGAGTCCTCTGCTCTGCTCTTACACGTTTTGTGACTTGAGAGAAATGCATCTTTAAACCGTCACCATCAACACACACCAGACCTCCACAGGGTCTAAGGGCCATGCAGCACTTGCCACTGTGTCGGTTCATACACATACATTATCTCGTGGACAATCACACGGGGACTGTGCTGGGCTGGCTCCGGTAGGCCGGGCTATTTGTGCTGATGACGTCACTTCACTATAACCTTCTCCAATGTTTGTATACGGATTCCCTAACACTCACATGTCAGCGGATATAAAACATTTTGTAGTTAAGTGCTCCGCCTCGCTGGTTGCCTAGTTTTCCAACCGATTGTCGTTATTCCTTGCTTTAGCTTTTATTCGGCCAATTAGATTAAATTATTTGTGACTTATAAAATGTTTCCATTTCTCGTAAAACCCGGAAAAAACTAAGCGCTTTTGTAAACGGCGTTACGACCACAGAGTATAAAGATTCTAGTAATATTAAAACTGATTGAAATGTCTCCGGAAGAATATTTACTGGTTTCAGGCACCGGAAGATGGCAAATGACAATGTGGGAAAAGCTACTAAAATAAATTTAATTTGAAAAGATGTGCTTTACTGTAGTAGCATTTCTTTTTGAGTTTCAACGTTTACTTAATTAATTTACTTTTAAAAGTAATATTTTAGTAGTAGTAGTACTTCAGTAATTGAAAAACACATTTTACAACGTGATCGCAACGAAAGAGATCTTTTAAAGTAACGTAAATATATATAAATTATTCAAAGTAATTTTAATCATGGAATGGTTTGCAATTTATACATGTAACTGAGATGATATTTGGCATTAATAATTGTTGAAGAGTCACTCTGGCAAGATTATAAGTTGAAAAACCAGAATTTTTAACGCCAAATAAATACAATGGTGAGAAGTCTCACAAAATGTATGTTTTATATTATTAAGTAACACAAAAACACAAAGTATTATGTTCATCTCAACGATGGTAGTTCACTTGAAAAAATATAATAACAACTATGAATTTCTTACAAGAAATTCAAATGTTTCACAATTTTATACAATATAACAGACAATAATACCTTTAACAGCTTTGATTCAGCCCATTTGGTTATGAAAAGCTGCAGAACGATCATCAGTAAGTATATAAAACATAAGATCAATTTTGTTTCAGCTGTCAATAATAAACAAAGCTATATAAGAAAACCACCCACGAGTAAAAGCTTTTCCAGCTATTTGCTTCTTATCCTATTTATAACCCAATAGCTCTTAAGATTGAGTTGTAAAGTGGGCTAAAATATCGTAACTGTGCTCAAAAAATTAAATTTTCATTTTATCTATTCTATATTCTACTGTTATTCGTAGGGAGCCCTCAATATGACTCGTTAGAGTCAAGAGTAAAAACACGCTGGTAGCCTTTGCGTTTACATTCCAAAGCCACTGGAGTTTATTATGTTTTAGTGTCACAACTAAGAAAGAAAATCTGCATCAAGTGGAGCTAAAGGAAAGGTACAGATGGAGGAATCTTTCTATATTACACAGGAGGAAATAATAGAGCTCAGACAATGTTTTACGTAATTCTGGGAATTAGCGGAATACTTTGACAATTTTTGAGGCATTATCGCGATCTCGGGTAGGGCGAGTGCCAGAGCTATATATAGAGACCGCACCTGTCGCCGCCTCCCCACTCACCTTACACAATGTGGACTCACTCACTCCGGTTTGTGTTTTTCTAGAAAACAGGTTGTGTAACTCGGCAAAGCTCTATTATTTAATAATACACAAATCTCCTCCACTCACCTTACACAATGTGGACTCACTCACTCCGGTTTGTGTTTTTCTAGAAAACAGGTTGTGTAACTCAGCACAGCTCTATTATTTAATAATACACAAATCTCCTCCACTCACCTTACACAATGTGGACTCACTCACTCCGGTTTGTGTTTTTCTTGAAAACAGGTTGTGTAACTCGGCACAGCTCTATTATTTAATAATACACAAATCTCCTCCACTCACCTTACACAATGTGGACTCACTCACTCCGGTTTGTGTTTTTCTTGAAAACAGGTTGTGTAACTCAGCACAGCTCTATTATTTAATAATACACAAATCTCCTCCACTCACCTTACACAATGTGGACTCACTCACTCCGGTTTGTGTTTTTCTAGAAAACAGGTTGTGTAACTCAGCACAGCTCTATTATTTAATAATACACAAATCTCCTCCACTCACCTTACACAATGTGGACTCACTCACTCCGGTTTGTGTTTTTCTTGAAAACAGGTTGTGTAACTCAGGACAGCTCTATTATTTAATAATACACAAATTCTCCTCCACTTCACCTTACACAATGTGGACTCACTCACTCCGGGTTTTTCTACAATTACATACATACAGGGTGGAAAAGAAGTATGGAAACGCTTTCACTAATTTTGTATGGTTTCAACTTATACAAATTAAATTTTGTATATCACCACTTGTATTAAGAAACCTAGTTTTTGAGACCAGTGGGGACATTTTATCTTTTCAGGGGGACGGCCCGTGAGGAGTCGGACGAAAATCTTAAATGTAAGCATAGGCCGAGTTTGGTATCAAATTAAAGGTCTAGTAAAGAGAAACTCATTACCGCAAACCGCACTTAAAAAGGTTGACCCTATCCAGAGTACGGGACGTATGAATTTCATGACAAATAAATTTAGTAATTTTGTCTTTGTGAAGTAACTAATTTACTTTCAGTAGTATGTTTTTATGTCGGTTATGTAAATTTGAAAAGCAATTTCCAACAAAAAATTATTTTTTTTTACCTCTACATTTGTTGGATAACTGTAAATAGGGGTTTTCCTGTCTTGTCTTCAAGAAACTGAGAGTATGCAATAATACCACCAACTCCTTATCAACATGAGGTCAAGGTCCAGTCCCTCCAGCCCTTTTATCTCAGGCAAATATAAACTGGTTTAGGCAATACAAAACAGTACTGTCACAGCAAAACTCCACAGTTTTGTATTTTTAATATCAGCTTGGTTTTTAGTCTACTTAATAATTTCGTCCACGTAAGATAAAGTTGAAAGTCTTCACTAGAGGGTACTGCGATAGTTATACATTTTTTTACTTAAGTGTTTACATTTTATCCTAATAGTTTTAAAAGCAATGTCACTTAGTGAGTTTGAGAGAATCACGCTGCTTATGATGCTTGGGTATGGATATCTAGTTCGTCCCTATGAAGAAACAGCGCATTTGTTTAATGACACTTTTCTTGATAGACCCCCAATTAGTAAGTCAACAGTGTTTAAGACAGTAAAAAAGATTTGAAGAAACTAGAACAGTCAAAGATCGCGAAAGAAGTGGCAGGCCTAAATCGGCAACAAATGAACAAATATCTTTGGATGTACTCCAAACATTTGTTGAAAATCCCAGCACCTCGGCCAGAGTGGCTGCAGAAGATCTTGATATGAGCCATACCTCAGTGTTGAATGTTTTACACAAAAACAAGTATCACCCTTTTAAAGTAACCCTAACCCAAGAACTTGCAGAGGATGATTTTGATCGAAGGGACTGAATTTTGCGAAATAATGATGAGAAAGTGTGATGAAATTCAAAATTTTTTAAGTTCGATATTGTTTTCAGATGAAGCTACATTCTTTGTTAATGGACAAGTTAATAGGCATAATTGCCGTTACTCTGGGCCGACCATAATCCACACTGGATGATAGAAGGCCACACGCAAAGGCCTCAGAAAGTGAATATGTGGGCTGGAATAATAAACAATAACATTGTAGGACCGTTTTTGATAGATGGAAATCTAACAGGCGAAATTTATTTCAATATGTTGACAAATAACATTTTGCCAGCAGTGCGTGCTCTTCTTGGGGCAAATTTTAATGCAGTATGGTTTCAGCAAGATGGAGCAATGCCCCATTACTATTTGCGGGTGCGCAATCTGTTAGATGAAGTGTTTCCTAACCGTTGGATTGGTCGCAGGGGTACCGTTGAGTGGCCGGCTAGGTCACCGGATCTTAATCCACTAGATTTCTTTTTGTGGGGCTTCTTAAAAGATAATGTGTATAAAACTAAACCCAGCCAACATTGAGGAGCTGACAAATCGTTTATTAGAAGAAGCAAGAAGAATTAAAACCCGAGATGCTTCAAAATGTGACAGCAGTAGGTTTTTATAATAGACTAGCTCATTGCCGACAAGTGTTTGAGAGCAGTTTGAGCACCTCATTTAAAAGGTATGGTTATTTTTTGTAATACAGATAATTTTTAATTTAATTCTTTTGGATAATTGTGTTTCCATAAAGTGTCATTTTCAGTCAGAAAAGTTTACTTGAGACTGTGGAATTGCGGAAAAATAATAATTAATCAAACGTAACTTATGAAATTCAAACCGCCCGTACTCCTGGATAGGGTCAACCTTTTTAAGTGCGGTTTGCGGTAATGAGTTTCTCTTTACTAGACCTTTAATTTGATACCAAACTCGGCCTATGCTTACATTTAAGATTTTCGTCCGACTCCTCACGGGCCGTCCCCCTGAAAAGATAAAAATGTCCCCACTGGTCTCAAAAACTAGTTTCTTAATACAAGTGGTGATGTACAAATTTTAATTTGTATAAGTGAAGCCATACAAAATTAGTGAAAGCGTTTCCATACTTTTTTTCCACCCTGTACATCTACAAGCGGACCACATGTTCAACATGTTAAAAGGAAAGGAAAAGTTGTTCTTTTTAAAATTTAAAACAAATTATTCCAACCAAAACCCGACTGTACCACCACATATGACGTTTTATTTATAAAAATGTAATTGTTTTAAGTAAATTTATTTAATGACAAGTCATTTTCTTAAATTGTATTTAGTAAATGATTTACTTAAGTTAATATGTCAAGCCCAAATGTCATAATTTATATATGTACTGTACAAAGTTCATTATGTTATCTATAGCTGTTTTTAATTTGGTCTAATTGTAAAATTACTTAAATTGCCTACTTTAACTAGCTTTAATTTGACGTGGAGTGATAAATGTTCATTTTTTGTATTTAGAGAGGTTATTTTAAAAAGGCCATGAATTAACATAAGTCCAAAATCGATTGCACTACCCAAACTATCTATCTCACCTACTACAAGGACTCCACACCTCCAATCGCGTAACACGCTTCGGAGATTCAATGCCCATTTAAAGTCCATAACTCATTTCATTATTGACAGATAGAACGACATCAGACGAAACATAAACGTTTACATCCCCCAGCCAACAAATTTGTAATTGTGTCATCCTGCTGAGATAAAGGCTTCAGCGACGCTCATCTAAATTCCAGGATGAATATTCACATCTTAGAACCCATTCTTGTCTATGCAGAAATGAGGTTCATGCAACATTGTAACAGTCTACTGATGAAACCTCTCTTGACGTATCTTGCCACATGATATATTTACATCATTTTCATTACATTGAGTTTTATATTAGTGTTCAAATTATAAAATTCTGAACCCGAAGTCACCGTAAAGTTGGGATAGTTAGGCTGCATGTGTAAATATGTCACATGTTAAAATTTCTTACGAGTGTACTGGTTTAAAAAAATAATTTATTCTGCTATTATCTCGTTGCCATCATGGTTACCCATAAGATAAATGTAAAATTTTCGCTAACATTTTGCTAAATTACATGGAGTGACATGCTCCATCTTCGAAATCCATGCAAAAAAAGCTGCAAGCAAAATTTCAACTCTGTAGGTCATTTCGTTTTCGAGAGATCGCGCATATAAGACAAGGCAGACAGAAATTAATTTTCCGGTCCCTCGAAGATAATCTTTGCTGACGCTCAACCAATTACATATCCTTATGAAGGAGTGTCCTACTTTAATTTATTTCATACGCCATTATATAATTGACTAGTAGAAACAAGACTTTTACATATAAGATATTGTTCATTTATTGCCAAAATATTTGTTGGATAATCCAAATATCCCAATATACTCTTAAGACTTACTTTTCTCCTTATCATCTTTCCCAGCCTTAGAGTCAAAGAAGCCGGTTGTGATGGCCTTCCTCTTGAGGAGGTAAGCTCGTCTCTTCGGCTTCTGGACAGAACCGGCAGCAGTCGACTCTGCAACAACAAACATCTGTGTTCAACAACACATTTGTGTATAGAGATAACACTAGCTCAGATACACTAGGCCTTAAGAGGTTTGTGAAGATTTGTTTTATGCTTTCGATTTGTTAAATTAGTTTTAATTGCGTGCTGCTTTAGGGTAATGCATTTCTGGTACCAACATTAAAATGGTAAAATATTTTCTTTTTTTTTTTTTTGCTTTGTTGGTGTTTGTGGATCTTTATCACTTGTTATTCATACTTAGTTTTTTGCATTGTCACTTATTTAAAAATATTTTATTCACATTGTTGTTCATTTATATATTTTTGCTGTTGTTCTTCTTATCCGTTTATACTTGTTTTCACTGTTACTTATTTACGGATAGTTTATTTTTGCATTGTTGTATTTTTGTTGTATTTTATTAACATTGTTGTTCATTTATATATTTTTGTTGTTGTTGTTCTTATCCGTTTATAGTTTTTTCACTGTTACTTATTTACGGATAATTTATTTTTGCATTATTATTTATTTCTAGATTGCTTATCTGCTCAATCATTATTTAACATTACTGTTATAGTTATTATAATTTATACTTATTTTGTGCACTGTCAATTATGTCTAGGAATATAAAGTTCAATTGCATGTTTGGCTTGTCCCTTGTCATGTTTAAGCAGTGCGGTAATTAGCTACTTTGCAGTATTTTTATAGTTATAAAGTGTGTCTTTGACCGTGTGTGAAGTGTGTGTGTGTGTGTGAATAGTGTGTGTGTGTGTGTGTGTGTGTGTGTGTGTGTGTGTGTGTATCTAATAGCTTTCTATTCCGATTTGCATAAGAATTGCATTTTTAATCAATGACATGACTGATAAGGAAAATACATGTATTGTGACGAATTTTGTCAACAGACATTTTTCAACGCGTCATAAATTAAATATGCCATTCTTTTTAAAACAGTTTTAGGAATTAAGAGACTACAAAGAAAAAAGAAGTTTATAATTATAGTCAATATGATTGTATAACGTGTAATCCTGAGAGATTAAATTGTATTCAATCAATATCAAATATAAACATTTATAATGAAATACACAATAAATATATATTTTTTAAGGTTTTTTTTTATTGAAAATGAGTAAAGAGAATCATGTGAATTAAGTAAGTAATTTAGAACCAAATAAAATACATAACTTTGAACTTGTTAGGGCTGAATTGATTGTACTGTAAGTTTTTTTTATTGAGTAATAATAGTGAAGATTATTGAAGTAAGTCTGATTTTTTCAATAAAAATGTTAAATAATCGCAAACGACAGCCAGAGTAGTGTAAGAATATTATCTGAAAGCAAACACTTTCTAGAATTCTCTCTGTGACCCAGCCCCCCACCACCATTGAACCGAACGCAAACAATCAAGAGGAAGTATTGCGGGAATAAATGAATGAATTGAATGGTGTTTACTAAGTTTCATAAAACATCGTATAACACATGAAGTTTTACACAACATTAAATACTCTTAAGTTAAATAAGTTGGAGCTATCTATCGTATACCTGTAACCATATGATGCGGTTTTTTCATTTCTCCTGTAACCATGGGTTAGACCCACAAAAAAATTCACAAAAAGTAGTTCACATAAAATTTTGAAATAAAAAAACTCAAAATTAAAGTCTGATTAATACTCTAAAACATGAAAAATATCAATTTTTTTAATTTATCTAGGGAGTTTAAAATTGCACACAAATGTGGCCAAAAATTATATTAAACCAAATTTTAATGTTATAAATTGTAATGTTTTGATTTTTTCAACGGAAAGAGATTTACATTGATACTAAAAACAATATTTAAAGCTATAAATTCTATTAAAGACAAAATATAAGGAAGTGTTCCGAAAAAATTATAAATGTATAACTATAAATTGAAAAAATTGCTTTTCATTATTCTTTTAGTTTTTTTAATAATGTAATCATCAGTATACATTAAAAATCTGATGATTCACAAATGACTTGATATCTCAAGTTGGTGTAAATTTTGCCAACTTGTTTTACGCCGCCATATTAGCAAAAGGTGAACACAAAACCAGTATACTTTTTAAAATAGTTACGTATAAGGTAACTATGGGTTTAGGAATCCAATTACTTACTGTTTTCTAAATAACCGGAGATAAAAATCTTTTAAGGGCCAAAAACTGCTTAGGATATTAGAAGACTGGAAACACGAATTTGCATTAAACAATTGATATATTAGCTGGTTTAACCCTTATCCAGCCCTGGTATTACAGTAAGAATACTACACTGGGCTGTAAATTCTGTACATACTGTACATCTGTCCACATGGCACTGCTAAGCAGTAAGGAGTACGTATCAAAACTAAGATTATTTTTATTTTGGAGAGTACTAAACAAAAGAAAAAGGGTAGGGTACGATAAGCGGACCCTTTTTCTTATATCGAAATTGGTAAACGATATTACGTAATCATAACCATCGATATAATCAATCGATACTGATTAATTATTTTGAACTATTAACTTAAATAATCTATATCAACAGCTGTAAACACTCTAAAATAACACACGTAGGATAATATTTCAATTTGACATAAGTAATTCTTTTTATTAAAAATGGCAGTCAATTTTAGAAATTTACACGACGTTGCTTTTTCGTGGCTTCAACATGTTGGACTCGTACCGAAAAACCCATTATGTGAAATTTGTGGGAAAGAAACAACTGTAACTGTGAGAGGAGTAAATATGGTCGTCTTCAGTTTTCCTAATTTTGGTTATAATAATTTGTTTGATCACTGTAAATATTAAATTCATATTTTAATTTAAAACATATGATTGTTATTAAGGACTATTATAGGCAAGATGACTATATTCTTCGATATAAAAACCGGGTCCGCTTATCGTACTCTTCCCAAGAAAAATACCCAGTTCTGTGAACCCAATGTTACTGGTGGAGGTTAAAATAACTCTGTTTTGAAAATTTTGAAAGTGTGTGCTTTCAGAATACCAATTCATAAGCTATGTTGGAACCATATTTCACAGATTAGTGAGGGTGGTTACAGATTGGTGTTACTTAAATTATATGTGTATCATTTGCAAAGCTCATTGCTAGGTTCCTATTGTCAATTCCAAGTACAATCAACAGTGTAGTGTATCGCGCTTATTACAGGCACTATTGAACATTTGCTTAGTAATTTTCTTTTTACGAATTAAAGCTTTATAAATGAAAAATGTTACTCCCTGAATCTAAAACTCATGTAAATATTGTAACATTTTCACATTTATATTTGGGCCTGATTTCAAAAGTACATGCATTTTCTGCTTCAAATACCTGAGATTTCACGAGGAGTATCAAAAGAAATTTCTACTTTCACTGTATTTAGGAAAGTTATCTTTAAAGACTATGAATTTAAAATAAAATAATATATTCCTAACTCAAATTCAGACAGTGACATTTTATATTTGGCATCAATAAAATAACTCAAATTTCTGTGCGAAATTAATTTTATAATATATGATTGGATAGTTCTAACAATTTTCAGTAACTAATACAGTAGAGTAATTTAAGTAGTACTAATTTTAATATTATATTTTAGGCTAATGATGACTCTTAAAGTTTGAGTCTGAAGCTGTTTTAGCACTTATTATATAATTCTATGGAGTCGTCTGAAAATTTTGAACGGAATTAGACATATTTGTGATAAATTATATTTAAGTGTTCATTGCAAATTTTAACACAATTCTAAATAGTATCATATGCATGATAAAAGCACAAAATATTACATATAACTTTTACGATCAGTATTATTGCCTAAATGGGCATACATATGACTGCTTCATGTACCACGGGGTTGCCTTCTTCGTACCCTGGGTACGTAATTATTGCTGAAAGTGAGAACATTGTATATCTGACACAATACATTGTATGTAATTTCTTTCTGATCTCTGTTAGCTATTCTCCGATTAAAATGTTTATACGCCCGAGTTTGAAAAATAAACACAACAAACCATTAGACCTACAATAACAGGAATTACATAAAAATATTATATGCTTGTTTATTTTGGCGTTTATACACGTAAAGAAAATCATTAACAAATAATAACTTCCATTGTTATATCCATAACAGCGGAAATGGTACGTTTTGGCCCTTTAAAAAAATTGCAACTGGAAAATTGAAAACTAGGAAACTTGCAATCCTATGACGACTGTATTTTATACAAGATAATAAGTGTGCTGTTTTTCGGTACAAATTTTAGAATTCGGGTATATCTATACTACATGGTACGGAGTACGCCACACCACGTGTCACGTAACAGGCTTCGCTGAGGTTGCATGCCAGATTTCAAAAAAAAAAAAAAAAAAAAAAAAAAAAAAAAATATATATATATATTTTTTTTTTTTAAATATATATATACTTACGTTAAATAGTATAAATGGCAATAGCCTTATTTAATTTCAATAAACATTGAGACGACAAGTGAGAGATCCGGGTTCGACTCCCGGCGGAGCAAGTACTTTTTGCGATTCAATGTTTATTGAAATTATATATATATATATATACAATTACTTTTTTATATTAAGTTAGGCATTATAGCACTTTTCAAATAGTACAGGTTTTGTTGAGCTAGAGAGAGCATTAAAACATACACAATGTTGTCACCGAGATTTAAAATTTTTTTCTACTTTATTATGTTTAGTTTTACTGTATGAATAAAAATGTCTAGTGTTAAAATCTCATATGATTGTAATCAGCTTTTTTACTAATTTATTTATTCGGCAGTTTTATAGTTCCCATGACGGTTACCCATAATACAAATGTTAAAGTTTAGCTGATGCTCAACCCACTTTCATAGGGTTACATGCACCGTCTATCTGCACGTTTGTGTTAACACAATGAATAGAATAAATATTTTATTTTAGTTTAATTAGTTGTTTATTTACTTTACGTGCTGTTTTTAAAGAGATTCGATTGTACACCACCGTCCATTTTGAACAGCACTTTGCAGAACAAAAACAGTATTTAAATAATTTATTATTGTACATTAAATACAATTATATTTTGGATCTTTGGATTCAAAGACTACTCATAATAAGTCATATACTACCTTATAAAATAACTTATTACAGAATAATTTGAAATTTAAACTATAGAGTTAGACGACACAACAGGGAAATAACATTTTTTTATTTAGGGTAACTTAATCGTTTCACTCCTCCCACAAGCAACCGCGACGAGAGATTCAAAGTTGCTAAGAACTTTGGGGTTTGTGACAACTAGATTCTTTCTAAACTTATCGTGCACTACACAAAGTACGGTGTTGTTGGCTTTAACACTATACTTTTAAGACTAAAAGAGCTTTAAGAAGTGATGACACAAATACTTGTGACGCCATTGTGTCTTGCAGCCACTCTCAACAGTAATTCAGTACCTTTTTTTCTCATACATAGATCTTGACTTTCCTTTTTTCTTTAAGAGGGTTCTTTCTACGCAAGCACTTTATATGCCCCTAATTTCTATAAAGAGAAACCCTTAATATTAAATACTAATAACGCAAAAATTTTACAATATATAAACTCACATATAGAGGAGACTAATACTAAACCCATTGAAGCAGTTCGTTATTCATTCAGTCGGCGATTTGCATCAAAGTAATCAGTAATACAGTATTACTAGAAAGATTCATCAAGTATTGTATTCCTCAAAGTCGAAGTAAAAGACTTACTGTAAAATAAGGTACTGCGCCGTCTCTATAGAAGTGTTTTCTTAAAATTGAGTTCCTAAAGACTGCTAAGATCCAGTATAAATTACTTTCCAATCTGGAGACATTATATTTTCTTTCCATATGTAAATATTACACAATATGTAAAGGATTTAGTGTATTTAAAACCTAACATATTGTACAGTATCATTAATTTTGGCAAATATTTTGTAATTCTCTGTACATTTTCTTAACCTCTCCTCTTACGAGAAGATTATTCTCCGACCTTTCATTTTTATCGTAATTCAATACAAAAGCCACCTATCAAACTGGGCTTGGGTTGTGTGTTCTACTTACACGTCTACACAATTTCAAGATTAAAAATAACCATCCATACTATTCTAATGAATACAAAATTTTTAATTGGATTACGAAACAGCTTATTACTGGATTATTTACGTGCATAGTCATAAGAATAGTTTTATACTATTGTATATTGAACATAATTAGTATATGATCGCTGTGCAGGGTTAACCCCAGTTGTGCAGCTGAAGACTGACCGGATGGTATCCTGATCGCCACTCCGAGGTTGAGGGCTTGTAGTTTCGCGAGAGCAACCTTCTGCAGGACCCGCCTCTCGATGTCGGACAGGTGCAGCAGGGATGTGTCCCCGAGGGTGATGGTCCGTCCGGCAACATTGGTCCACTGGCAGTTACCCTGCAACAGGTCAGTATTTGTACAACACAAGCTTATATAAGCTAAAACTAGTAGGAGGGGGAAGAAACCAGAAGCAATGTGGCAACATGGCGCTTAGATTCCACTCAACTGAAATCCCATCTGAATCAAAATCGCAATATGACATTGAGACTCCACTCAATTCAAATCCTACCAGAAGCTAAATGGCAGGATGACATTTATACTGCACTAAACTCAAATCGCATAAGAAACAAAATCACAATATGACATTGAGACTCCACTCAATTCAAATCCTACCAGAAGCAAAATGGCAATATGACCTTAATTTTAGACTCCACTCAACTCAAATCCCATCACAATTAAAATGGCAATATCACATTTACGACTACACTCAACTCAAATCGCATAAGAAACAAAATCGCAATAATATGCCATTGGACTCCACTCAACTTATATGACACTCTGAAATCATACTCTCGCTGTTCATTTACGAGTTCATTTAGAGTATCTTCATCACCGACTATTTTGGATCTTTTCAGACAACATGACTTTAGATTTCAGAATAAGATCATTTCAGGAAGGTATAAGACTTCCATTATAGATAAGACTAAAATAGCTTTGTTAGCCCTTAATAAGACTAAAATAGCTTTGTTACAAATTTCATTGATTCTATGCAAAACTGTTGGAAATTACATACTGTTTAAAATAAACAGTAACAAATTTTAGAACCAATACGTAAGGGGTGGACTACGTCTAAGTTTCATAAAGTATAATTATGTGCAACCCTTGCAATGTGTATTTAACGGTGACCTTGGGAGATCTTAGAGGTATTTAGGTTTCTGACCCACAAAAGGAGCTTTATATTAAAAATTACAGCTCTGGTAATCTCAGTTATGTCACAGAGAATAATTGTGCTAGTAATTGCTTTTAGTCTATCACCACAATCTGAAAAGAAATTCCTCAGAGTCAGGATCCGTGATGGAGCTCGTTGCAACCGCCCCAAATAAAATAGAATTGTTTAACTGCAGTTAACAATGTACATTGCATAGCAAACGTCAATTTTCATACTTATTTTTTTATTTATCCCACATTAAGGCCACACTTAAACTTACAACACTCAAACTTCACTCCCCATTCATTCCATGCCAATTACGCCCACTTCCGGCGCTGGAGTCAGTTTCCTCATCGCGTGGTCTCCCAGTTGAATGCCATAAACTCTTCAAACACTGTACGAGTAAAAAGCGTTTGACGCCAAGCAGAGTTTGATACGAGTTTTTTAACACTTAAAATTTGGGCGTTGAATCATTTTTAATTGAGTTTGGCAAACTGTTTATAAATGAACACCTACCAAATGTTCATATACCACCGTTCTGTGCATTCCCGAACGGTAGGTCTAGTTATCTCTGCCTCTTCTCTCATATTTATGTATGTCTCGCGCTCTGGTTAAGGCACATTTAGACAAACAATATGAGTTTTCTTCTAAGATGTAAAGACAACAGCTGAAAAATTTTTAAACACTGTATTTGCACGACTCTCTCAAGTTCAAATTAGCGATGATGCGAATTTTTTTTTTAACTCTCTTAAAATGGTTGCTTGCACAGGCTCCCCACAATACGTATCCATACGAAAAATGGGGATAAATTAAGCCGTAGTATGCCGTAATCAGTACCTGACTCGGGCAATATTTTGCCAAAGACCATAAGACATACACTTATGAGGATAATTTGGGAGAAATGTGATTTTTCAATATCAACCCTCGATGAAGGTGTATTTCAAGGAACTTTGAAGAACAGTCTTCCTCCAATTAATTATGTACTTCCCCGAGTCAAACGCCTCAAAACTCACTCAGAATATTGCTAATCAGAAGCCTGAGAATCAGATGCCTTGTGTTTCTGAAAGGGATTGATCACTCACCAGTAATGTGAGAGATCATGATAAGCCAAAGTACAGAGAAAGTTCTAAACACTTGCAACGATAAGTTCTGGCAAATTGTTCACTGGGGTACACTCTTTGATGGACTTAGAATGAGTGACACGTACTAGTGGATCGCCTGGTGGTTTTGACCTCGAATTAAATCTACATTGAATGAATTTATATGGTCGATGTAGCATTTTGTTTTTTAAACTATACATTTTTTCATAGTTTAAACAAATTACTATAAAAAATAGTCTTTGAGTTATATAGTTTTGCTTTAAGTATTATTTTGATTACTTGTATGTAAATTTTCAACTAAACAGATATAGATACATGTATTAAAGATACCAGTATATCAATAGGCCCTTAAAAAGGTGATAAAAGGTGGAGGAGAGAGAGCGGAGTGCTAGGTGCAAAGTACACCGGTATTTTTCGTCTAGTTTACTAATAAAGTTATGCGTTCTCTGTATATGTTGTCTATATACTTTGCAACAGTGAAAATGTATTGTTCTGTCGAATATTTCTTGTATATGTTTAACAGAAATCGTATTTAAAACGAATATTTCTATTAAACTTTCACAGCACATTTTTTATTACTTCGTTCTTGTGTATAGTATTTAATTTGATTTGAAACTTCAGCTCATTATTGGATTATTAATAAAATAGATGAAAAATACAAATTAATATTTCTACATATAGTATATTTCACCTACTAGATTAAAATAAAAGATAGAAAGATAAATAATGGTAAGTACTCGTTAAAAATCGAATCCCCTTCATAGTTAAAGCATGTAAATTGTTCTGAAAGCCTATTTCAGGATGTGGCCTCCAGAAGGATTTGTCCTTTATAATTGCTTACATTTAGGACTTCCGAATAATACATTCATACCTTCCTGTCAGAACTAGAACTAATAATGAGTATTAAGAGCACTTTTAACAAGAACGCCATTATAATAGCAGGCTATTGTAATATTAATTTGTTGAACATTAGTGCAGACTATTCAAAACATGTTTTTGTGTTAATAAACTAATAAGGTCTCAATGTTTCTTTTAAAGAACGTGCCAAAACTGCTTTTAAATGTACTATACTATACTAGATAATATTATCACAAATATATAAAAAAATATTGTTTTTTGTTTGAACCTGGTTGATCTTGTAACTAAATAAAAATACAATAATATATTAACTACTATAAAAATCAATAATTTAATAACAATATATAGACATAAAAAATAATACATTAAAAACACAAAAATCAAATTAAATATATAAATACAAGTAAAATCATAATTTATAGATCAACTACAAAACACGATAAATTCAGCACAATAAAATATAAACTATAATTTTAAACTGTTTTGTACACCTACCACAGTTTATACGAAGCTTTAAAATTAATTTTTCAAACATAAAGACAACAATACAAATTTTGAATGGCTAACAGAAGGCATAAAACCCAATGTCAATGTAAACGCCATTAGCGTGTAGCCCGATCTACTGCAGATTGCCTTGTGCTCACCGCATATTATAAAATACAAAATATTAAATAAAGTTAACACGCTGATAAAAGAATGGCAAATGACAGAATGCCTTGTATAAGGAAGTAAACGTAGAGCATTTATATTTATTGAGGGGATACTGAAAGGATACCAATGAAACAAGTGAAAATACAACATTAAGTATAGATAATAACATAATATCTTACACCATATAGCCTTAGCAGATAATTGTTTCTTTCAACAATTAATTTATTACCATTACAGGCCAACTGATATAAAATAATCTCTCATTATGTACTCTTCATGTTTGCTTACCCAATAGGTCGTGGCAAAATCTCTGCAACCTGTAGCATGTAGGCTACATTTTTTAAATACACAGTAACAATTTATTGCTTTGAAATGAATTTTTTTAATTTTTTTTTTTTTTTTTTTTTTTTGAGCTAAAATAGTGAGTATATATATGAATGTTCGTGTCAAATGTTGATAGTAAAAATGTTTGAAGTGGTAAAAAATATATTTATTTTAAAATGAGTTGTTATTGATATTTGTTTTTATTTTGAACTAAAATAGTGAGAGTAAGTCCGTATTAATAGTTGGTAGTAAATATAATTAAGATGAAAAACCTTAATTTAAAATTTAAACCGGACGAGCAGTATAATTGCTCCAGTAAAAAACAATTTTCCGCAAACACTTCTACAGTTATGATCTTTGAAAAGTAAACATCTTACACATTAATATGTTAAAAAATTGTCAAAAACATCCTTTGTGGGACTCACGTGCTGCTTGCTAACAATGTTTTCGGACAGTTTCTGAAGAAATTCTTATATCTACACAAATTTTCTGTTAAGACCAAACTTAAAATAATAAAAATGGCGATGTTATTGTTGGATAATTATATGAAATAACTCATACTGAGATAAAGTAGATTACGGATTATGTTTTTCCATGCAGGATCGGGGAAGGGAAAGAGGTTAATATAAATTAATTTTATTATAGCTTGATCAATTATTAAAGAAAATTGGTAATAAAATTAGTATAATACGTAAAATATTCATAATTATTTGTGAAGTTATCTATAATTTATGGAGGCCGGATATGTTATGGTATAGATCTCTTATTCTTGATAACCTAATCAACAATTATCCACACTACCGTCCGTTGTTATCTGCCGTAAGATGGCGGCGGAGTATTAACGATGGCGGTGTCTTTTGAAGATTTGTTTCGCACCTCTACAAAAAAATCAACATAATTTGTAAAATTATAAACCGAGACTAAATATTACACTTTGATGACACTTGCTTTCAGTGCTAAAATACTTTAAAATTAAGATACCTTACTTGCACTAATTCAACCTTCAAAAACACAAGTTCCAAGAAAAGCCTGGATTTAAAATATTTATAACAATTTCGAACCTTTTACATTATTTTCAACAAGTTATCTTTGTCTTCCAAAACCATTGGGAAATTATATGAGAAGAATATTATATTTAGTACTAGTTCTTCTTAACAGAACTTGATAGAGTACAAAATATAGGATGAAAAAAATAAAACTTACTATAATTCTTTAAAGTCATTTATACAAGGAGTAACCACTCACCAATCTTAACCCAGATTAACAACAAATCTATTGAAATCAGGAAGTTATGCTTAATGAACTGATTTACTGAAAAAGACTTTCTCACAAACTGTGTAAATCGTGAAGAGCAACGTACGGGAAACATCATCGTCTCCAGGTGTAAAATTCAACTCATATTTAAAGAAATAAGCCAGTTATTCATTTAATAAAATGAAACTTCTGTGATATCAATCTATCTATACGATTTTCATTACACTTATAAACCTTTCATTACATCTCTCAACCTTTCAGCGTGAAGGATGTTATGATACTTGTGGACTACACTTACGATTAAAAATGATTAGTTCTTTTTTTAAAACATTATTTAAAAAAGCACACACAACCAGTTTATCATTTTATCTAATGACTAGCAGTTTCCCGTGGCTTCACACGCAGTTAGGCTTTGCACGTGTATGAGCACTTCTGGTTCAAGTGAATCATATTTACGTCGCAAACATTTGAATTTGCCATGATCAAGAAAATAGGTAAAAATGTGTTTCTTTACGGCGATTGCAATTTACTCCGGTGATATTAATTTTCTGCTCCATTATTAATTTTGCTGTTTGTTTTCCTGTTCAACAAAAAAAAATATATATATACATGTATTTTATACGATATACATATACAGGTCTGAGAAGCCCAGTTATCAAAAGAAACTTAAAATAGGTTGTATCACAGTCTTTAAATTGAAAGTAAAGGCTAGATAGTAACTCTCTTTAATATCTACACAACAGTACTGACCAAGCACTGCATATTTCATATTTTCTAAAAAGTACAGTATATACATATTTTTCCTAAAAGTTTTAATTTAAGATTCGAGTAGGAAATTTATACAAGAATTTTTTATTATCAGGCTTACCTTTTGCTTTCAAGATTATACATGTAAATACATTTAAACAGAATAGTTGATTACATTTAACAGGCTATTACCATTAATAATTCTTCTTTGTTTGAAGTTTATTTTTTGACGATGGAATGATTGTGAATGAAACAGGATTTTCCGGACATTTGCCATCGTTTAGTGATTTTTTATAACACTTTTTTGTTGTAATGAAACTTTACAGACAAAAATGGGCCCTTCTGGAACTTAAGAGACCAGTGAGACACTAAGAATGCCAGTAAAGATACCATAAGATTGTTATATAATAGTATAGAATGTTCGCTTGCACCATACTCATCACGAATATTTGGCTGCAGATTGTATCTTCCGTGATTATGCTAAAGAGGACAATGAATGGTTGAGCTTTAGCGAAGCCCATCACTCTTGGGGCTGGAACAATGTAATGCATAACTGTCTGTCTGTCCGTATTATATCTCGAAAACATTAAAATACTTAATTTTATTTATATATTAGCACCACTGAGATCAATGATGGTACGTGTCACTCCATGCGACTTGGCTGAGCGTTAGCGAATATTTGTACATCGGTATTTTGGGCAACCACAATGGTAACGAGACAATAGCAGGATAAATCAATTTGCAAACAAGCTTAGTACAATCATATGAGAGTTTAACCTGTGACATATTTATGCATGTAATCTAATGAAATGATCTATAGACTTTTTTAAGTAAGAGGTAGGAAAATACCATGCATTTGTACACAGGTGGCCAGACTTGGCATAGTGCATGCAAACCTTAGCAAAGCGACACGTGGTGTGGCGTCCTCCTTATTTATTCAAACAACAAAGACACAGCGTTACGAGAATTAGTAACCTGCTCTCCTCTTTAGGTATATAATTGAAAAGTACCAGGTTAAGAATACAATAAAACCCAATATTGATAAACACGGTAACGGACACGTCATAATAGAAACACATAAATTAAAAATCACGACACAACTTAGACGTACCACTAAAATAAGTGATGGAAATAAGTGGCTGTACAATATTTATTTTAAATTTGGTGCTATTTCACATATCACATATATGTATGTGTCCTTCGACGAGCAAACCTTTTGTTCTCGACTTAGAATTTCGGTGTACATCACCACGTTTTAAAATTCTTAATTTCTTGTATGATTAATCCTTACGCTTTAGGATTTAACTCCTGAAGAAAAGGTCGAATGCCCTTCCTGAAACGTGGTGATTCTCTTATAGCACATTACGGTAAAAATGTTCGTAATCTTGTTATCAAGGAGTTTTTCCATCGCTCCTAAAGGACGTTGTTGTGAGTCTAGTCAAAATGATTGTGGGGGGATTAGGAAGTCGAAATTCCACATTAAATGTTTTTCTCGACTTATCAAAAGCATGTGACTTGTGTTTCATGGCATCAGAGGTGCAGCTCATTTCTTAGCCACAGAACACTAATTTAAGACAAATTCTCTGAACCATTTCAACTGATTTATGGAGTCCCTCAAGGATCAATTCTCAGTCCAAATGTTTCTTATGTATGCCAATGGCATAGGGTCATCGCTAAGATACAGAAGACTTATACAGCACGCCGATGATACAAAGTTTCGTACAAGTAAAATTCCAAAATAATTCTGGAGCGAAAAACCTTTGTCGTCAAAATAATTGTGTTTAGCAATTTAACAGCATCAATATTAAAACAAATTCCTCAAAATTAAATTTCTTGAGTTTCGCATTGCGATAGGAAGATGCAAACGACGGACCAGCTGTCTTATTGGATGATTCACTGGTGGATTAAGTCAATTTTTCAAAATTACTTAAAATATTCCTGGGCAGGGGATTGACCTAGAATGTTTGCATAGATCATGTTTGCTCTAAATTGTCCTTAATCACTTATTTTTGAATCCAAATAATGCCCTAATGACGTCCTGGTGACGGCGTATTACGGATTGATCAACTCCCAACTCTCCTCCGGTTTAGTGATGTGAAGAGCTATTAATTGACTTTTCCGACCTTCTAAATTTTAGATGCAACTTTATTTTGCATGTCTAAATGTGCTTTGATAATTGTCGAGACATATATGTGTATGACAAAAGGAACAGATATTTACAAAACTGACGGACACAAAACGGTAATTTACGAACACTTACCTTCAAAAGCAGGAGTTCGTTTTGTCAAGTTGCCAGAATCAGTTAAAAATGCCTTTTACTACTAAGACGTTAATAGCTCGTTTGAAACGCTTTTTAACGTTCCAAGCATTTTATAGTGCTGACGATTTAATGGCATGCGAATGGGTGACTTCACAATCAGTATACTGGCACTGGAAGCGCGAAGATTGGCAAGAATGATCGTGGAATGAGTGAGAGTACTATATGTTTGACAGATTTTGATGTGGTGCGGATGTTTAGTAATTTTAAATTTCAAATAAATAGTATTTGACGATTGCTATACATTTTTTATTTTCTGTCAAAATATTTTATTTATTTAATTTGCTGTACATCCCAAATTTTAAGTCTATAGCTCAATCTGTTCTTGAGATACCCAGCGGAAATTACATACAGGAATTGTGGGGTCACTTTAAATCATTAGTTTTTAAAACACATCCCACTGGTGTGCAAGACTTGAAAACAGGAGCACTGCTGAGTGCAGACGCTTAACCGGAGGAACTTTTAGAAAGATTAGGCAAGGATGTGAATATAGGTTGTTATCTTTTTGCTTGAACAACAATGGCTACCAATTTGAAGATTTTATTTAAAGCTTTACAACGGATTTACAAAAGTATTCAGTGAGTAATTTTGTTGTAATTAGCAGCAGTACAGTAGTTTGTAGACTAATAATAGTTTTGTAAGAAATTACATAATTGGCTGCTGATACCAAAAGGCTTGGCCGATTTCAATTTTTTTACCTAAATACAACACGCAATTAATTTTGTTTGGTGGCTGTTGCCATTTCAAAATTTTGGCTTTGGGTACAGGAGGCGTGGGGGTGAGCACCCCCATCTTAAAAATAATTTGTTTGTTCCTCCAATTAGTATATACACTCCCGTTTACAGAATTTGATACTGGGACTATACGTATTTTAATTTTTTAAAGTTTGAAGTTTTCAAATGAACACCCTGTATAGACATACTATAGAGAAATTTTGCCAATAATCCTTAGTAATGACCAAGAATAATAACAAGGTTTTAGCTCAATTCATTCTCTAGATATCACCCTGAGTTATAAGGTTTGCTAATAATCAGCTAAATATATAGAGACGTGCAGTATCATCGAACTCTGCGCTTTCTAAA
Organism: Homalodisca vitripennis; assembly: GCF_021130785.1. NCBI lineage: Eukaryota > Metazoa > Arthropoda > Insecta > Hemiptera > Cicadellidae > Homalodisca > Homalodisca vitripennis. Next base: position 31,095,974 of record NC_060211.1, read on the forward strand.
CAGAAATGTACTAAAACAAAGGAGTAATGCAGGACCCGATAGAAAGTACTACCAACACATCCATAAAACATCTTGCGGAAAGTTAGGATGCATTTGTTATTATTTCACACAATTTTACTCAGTTTATAATATTTTTATTCTATTATTTCTCGTTGCCATCGTGGTTATTGATAACACCATATAAAAATGTTCACTAACGCTCAGCCAAATTCCGTAGAGTGACAAGCATCATCATCTAACTTAATATTGACTAGTTTATGTAAAATTTAAGTTTCGTGCAAAATTTCAAGTCTATAGGTCAGTCTATTCTCAATATAAACGCGTGGATAGCTAGACAAAAATACAAATGTTTCAGTCCCTCGAGTGATGAAACACCTCTTCGCTAACGCTCAGAAAATTACAAATTAGTTTTTCGATCAGTAGTTCAGACATAAGTAAAAAGTTTAAAGTTCAGGATCAACCATTGATTGCGATAAAACACATTAGGGTTCAATATAACACCCTAAATGGTGGCAAGATCATGCTATTGTTAAAGGAAATAAACAAACGAAAATATGATAGATTTTCTAACAAGAACAAATATAATTTCAAAAATACCATCTAATCATGAAAGTTATATAGGCGAACAGTTGATATTATAAGACTTAATAAAATTAAAAATTAACAGAAGTAAGGCATAAATCACCTTGTATAAGAATATCTTTCATATCATTGTATAAACATATGTATACTAGTTTTATATATATATATATATTATATATATATATATTATATATATATAATATATATATATATAAATAACTTTTTATAATTTTTAAAAATTCAGTATTCTTGTAATAAGTGATTCCGTTTAAAAAATAAACAAATTTCATTTTATTTCTATTTTAAGTTACTAATTATTTTGTGTTTTAATAAAACACTGGAGATTTATGTATAATTACGTTAGAGTAAAGACTCCTATACCTCATTAGGAAACGTCACCGCCAAGGTTTACTGCTAATTGAGTTCTTAACTGAAATATCCTCTTCCCACTCTGAGCTATTTACACACACGATTACCAAACTTTTTATCTACGTCAGGATTTTTAAAAGATATTTTGCTGATTCTAAAGCTCTATAGACTTAACTACAAGTAAAAAAACTTACTGGGCCGTTGAATAATAACTTCAGGTCAAGAAAGTGTCTGTTGACGATACCAAATAAAATGAATCCTTACTTACAGATAGTTTTGAAACATTAGCAAATTTTGCATGCACCTGGATATAATTATGGCATAAATTGTACATGAAATCTATTATATGTTTTAACAAATATAAATATATTTATTATCCAATGCTTAAATTTAGTGACGGAGTTGAAGTTTCATGTTCTCATTTTAATATCCATCCTATATGCTCGAAACTGATCAACCTTATAAAAAGTTTGACAAATTTTAGAAAATGAACATCTTCTTGTCAAAGAAAATATTTTGAAAGTAGTGTCCAGTCCCATACTTATGTTTTAGCCACTTATCATCGTATATTTAAACATATAAAATTAAGCTGTTTGAACGTTCTCATAGTTCTGCATTACTCCACGAAAACGAAGTTGAAGTAGGGTAAATCAAATCATAACACATCTTCAGAACCTCTACTTTGGCTAAGTATCCCAGTACATAAATGAACAAGAAGATTTCGACCAAACAAGATTGATGTGGTTATTTCAAATCAACCCTCGATCAAAGTATCATAATTAATCTCATGGAATTATAAACAGTTGATCCTACTTTTTTAAGGAGAAGCCGATCCCCTTTTAAGCCATATTCTTACTTACTAGTGTATTGATCCTAACGCAAAATTCAAAGAACCTTATAAAGAATTTATGACTCGATGTCGTTTATAATTGTCATGAACAGAATTGGACTGAGGATTGTGCCCTGTGGAACACAAAAACCCAAGCGAAACGTTCTAGAGGGTTTATTAGAAATTGCCCACTGGATAGGCACACCCTTGGATGTCACGAGGTTCCAACTTTTAAAGCAGTGTAAAGTACGTGTTTTTTCAATGCAGTCTAGGAAGACGATCAGTATGGGATATCAAAGTTCCACAAAAGTCCTTCCAAAACTATACGAACTAGAAACACAATAGCGTTTATCGTTTACCTGCCGTTTCAAAATATAATTGTCCTTCGTAAAGCTGCTTATGTTTTTTAAATAACTGAAGCTCTCTGGTCATATAGAGTTTTTATTGCGGTAAAGGCTGGCAATATTAAAAAGGTAAAATTATACGTAGATCAAAAGTTTTTTTTTCAGAATTTAATGTAATTTTGAAAATGTTAAGCGTGAGGGAAAACTCTTATTTCAAAAGATAAATACAGTAAACTGGCTGATTGAATTAGTGGTATCTCCAACAAAGAAAAAACTGTAAGAATATTTAAGAGCCGTAGAGAAATGTTTTTGATTTTTGGTTGAGATTTTTTAAATGATTTGATTTAGCTATATATCAAAGACAGTTGACAATAGTTTTCAACTCTCACCACATCCTCCAGAAATCTATTCCATTGGGGGTCTATTACCATGAAGTATGGATTGCCATCCATACTTCATGGTAAAGCATACAGTTCACGAAACGTTTTTAGAAGAAACAATCAATTAACAACAAAAATACCTTACAATTATCATCCCTCTTCCGTTAAGTGTTTACCTCTTATTTGAATTGATTGGTTGGTTTCAAAAGAGTTTCAATTTTTAGACCGGTTTGTTGTCAAAACTTAATTTTCTCAAGAAACTTATTAAATGGTCGCGTTGATTTATTTTGATAAATTTTGATTGCTTTGTTAGTGCAGCATATATTAGCATCGAAGTGTCGAGTATCATTCAAGGATTAGTGATTGAAATTACTGTTCCATAGATTGAAATGCTTCTGGGAGTCTCAACTTTCCTTTCCAACAGAAGGGTTTAGAAGACCAATGTTCCATTCTTTTAAATTCGTATTGTTACATGTCTAGTGATATCTGATACCAGTCAATTTAAATTATTTCACTAATTACGATCTGAGGCATAATGGTCCAAGAATCCTTTCTTGAATACTGCCACTGCGCCATTTGGATTTGGATGAGATCAAACTAAATTGATTGATATGACTATGATTCTGCTTAATGCATCTTTTTAAAATTGCCCATTATTACACTATCTGATTAATGACAATTCATTTCATACTTGAAGGAGATGTTTCCTTCATTCCCATCAGGAGACATCTAGATCCAATTATGATTGATTAAAACTTTTTAGTGAAATTTATTCCGATTCTTAGGATAGAAAGAGACGAATCTTTTGTGTTGAGACTATCTTGGTGACGGATTGTGCATTTTAGTGTAGGAGCGAGACAAAATTGGATTTTGAATTCAAGAGATTGAAAGTGTGTATACGTTACATCAATGTTGTGTGAAGGCAATAAATGGAGTTCCAAAAAGACAATATTAGTCTTATTTGAGGGACTCAACAAGTGATGACCTGGACAAAGTTCTTATAGTAGGGTCACGTCATTACGCCTGCTGAGGATTGTATCTGGGGTTTTCAGGTCTCAAAGGAGCAGCCCGACTCCTGACGGTGGGAGATTCCTCAAATTCAACTTGAAGCCTGTGCCTAGTGGATTGCCTTCTGTTGAGTTGGGTCGATCTGCATTTATATGGTTGTGGTGCCGCACAGGCAGTTCTTCAACTTAGGCGTTTACCTGCAAGATTTGAGCATGTATAGGGTAATTATCCCTAGAATTGTATCAAAGTATTACAGTAAATAACCTATGTAGGTGGTGTAAATCACAACACTCATTTCGGTAGTCATAATGCGGTCCGGGATTCATATTTTATGTTTGCCAATCTACTTGAGAAAACCTAAGGGTAGGGCACTACCCTAAATATCTGAGATCTAGGGCTCACTCTTAGATAATAATATCATCCTACACAACGCTTGCTAATATAACAACATAGTCTTGTACTGTTCTGCACACTATCCATTATTTATACAATTTCATTTTTATTTACTTGGATAAGAAATAGAGGATTGCTTATTAATTTAAAGCAAGATATTTTGTTATGGAGCAACTTTCTCACTGAAAAAACCAAATCACTTCTGTAGTTTATGGAATGTTTAAATATTCCAATCTGAGTACCGCAAACCATTCATTATTTCTACTGTTTCATTTTTATTTACTGGGATGTTAAATATAAAATTCAAACAGAATTGATAATAAATTAAAAAAGAATGTGTTATGTATCCATTCATCACTGCAATAATCAAATTATCTGTGTAGTTTTAATATTTCCATCTGATTACCTACTGCAAACTATTCATTATTTCTACTATTTCATTTTTATTTATTATCGGGTCCTGAGTTTCTTCGTTGTTTTAGTTATTTGTATATATCAATACCGAGTTTTATGATAGTGAACTCCCTATGGGAGTTAGCTGGCGTTAGAGAAGTCTATAACTTAGAGTGATATCTCGAAAATGAATTGAGATAAACACTTGGAATGTTGTTGATTTGCTCAGATAGTTTTATGATTTATTAAGGGTTTTTGGCAAATTCCTCTTTTGTCTTTCTGTCTGTCTATCTGCCTGAGTGTCTAATATCCGCTGAATATCTCAAGAGAGGTTTAAGCCACAACCTTAAAATGTTGCATGTAACCTCAGCAAAGCCTTTTACACGACACAACCACGTCTATCTTGTTTTGTAAGATACGATCAAATAAACAATTCTTTTCCACTGTCGTTTATGTATATCTTTAATAATTGAATGCATTAAACGCAAGAATATACCGTTCAAATTAAACAGCAAGAAATTACATTTCTACATAAACAAGAATTGGTCATGAGCTGAGCGTTCGTGACGACTGTTAGTTAGTAGGCTGGCCCAATTTGCCTATCAATTATACAACTCTCGCCTATCACGGGGATTTGAAAGTTTTATTTCTGTATGATTGACTATATGTCTGTCCGCAGGAGATCTCAATAATGGGAAATGCTTTATAGACTTGAAGAAAACGTGACGTTGAACAAAAGATATAAATCTTTTCCATCCTTAAGGGCCAGGTAATTCTTTTGTATAAGATTCATAAAAAAAATGAAAAAACTGAAAAAATAGTTTGATTATACAATTTTGAGATAAGAATGTGTCATTTTGGATTCTGAAAAGCTGCTTAGTTTCAACAAAGGATGTTCCTGTACCAAAACGTCTTTGAGACACTCCTGTATATTGTTTAGGTACTCTTTACACGATTTAAAACCACTTTGCAAAAACAACTCCCACTACAACTACCCAACCACTTTGATAGGATAGTGATTCTGAAAAAATTAAACAGCGAACAAAAATTTGACATTGATGTTACCACATGTGAGCCTTATATTATCAAAGCCTATGTTGCCGATATGATGTAGTCCTATATCTTAATTAGTTTAACAAAAATATAGGATATCAAATACAACATTTTTCCATAATTTGGAATTTTGTACAGTTTCACAAAAAGGCTTGTAACCACTTCCCCTTCACATTAGCTGTAACTAATGAGGAGAGTAAATGACGTTCACTTCATCTCCAGATAGTTGTTTGATACGAACCTCGACGTTTAATACAAAGCTTGCGTATACATCCCATACAATATTAAACCAGACCAGCAATTTAAACCTGCCCTTCTTAATACGCTTTCAATACATTTTATGTAATAATGTTTAACTGATCTAGCTGAACTCCATATGCAAACAACTCTGTATTGGACTTCAAATTGTCGGCAGCATTGTCTTGAAACAATTCAATTCCTTAAGCTGAAGAGTGGAGTTTGTCTAAGTTACTGTTTATGTTCTATATTAACATATTTTCACGCAAACTAAGCAAGCCTATATTCCAAGACTACTTGTCAGGTACAACTTCATTTTTAAAACTGGTAGCTTTAGCCGAGCCTTTGTTGGTAATATGTCACCGTAATTATTTTATTGACAATCTCTATGTTTTCAATGACAGGATCTAATCTTTTCAAATTCGTCACTACGTTTAGTGTAAAATTTTAATTAATCTGGAACCGAGAAGCAATGTGTATTATATAAGCATACAATATAGTTTTTCTTGAAATCGAAATGGGAATTTTCCTTAAGAAAGAAATTGAATGTCAGGCACGCCAACCAACCGTTACAAGCGAAGATAAATAATAAATCACCTTTACTTAACAAGATAGACCAATTAGCCTATTAAATTTAGCTAAACGTTGAAAATTTCAGTCTGTTTATCTGGACGTCTGATGGTGATATAATTATTATTTACTAGTTTGGTTTAAAGGGATCAAGATAGAAAAAAATACAATCTGAAAAAATTATAGTTTAATATCTTTACACATTTGATACCCTCCTATTCACTTTCCGTCAATTCTAGCGGTGGCTGATAATCAATTTTTTTGAAAGGAAATATTCCTCTATTGATTTGAAGAAAACCATTGTTTCTGCTTTTAAAGTGCTGATTGGCTCTTGGTAATAATAAATAATCAGTAATATTTCTCATACAATAACTAAAAATAAATAGTTAAATAACTAAAATCTAGTAAAGCGTTTAAAAAATATTTCAACAGATTTTTTTATAATATGATTAATTATCTAGGGCCAAAATTGTAATAAGAATTCAGGAACAGCCATTATTTACAATTCATTTAATATTTATTACAATACTGATTAGCTATTGTTGTTTGTTTCTTCTCTAATTAGCCCAATAATGTTTAATTGTAAATGGAGAGTAAATAGTTATCTCACAAAACTATTGATAAAAAATTTTAATTTTCTTTATGAAAGACTATGCAACTTAACATCAGAAATTTGGTGAATAAAAATATAATTATTATAACGAATACCAACATTAGTTCCAACATTAAATTACCTCTAATTAAAGTTTGAAAGACTGTATTAAAGTATAAGAATAGATTAAACATTGATCAGCAATAACTTCACACACGAATTTGTGAAAAACCACGAAAGTATCAATCTATTATTATTGGCTCTTGGAAGATGAGGTTACACTCGAGAGGCTGGAAATATTTCACTTCTGTCTGTCTACAACACCAAGTTCAATGGCTGAGCGTTAGCGACCATTTTTTAGTTATAATTTTTGTTTTGTTTTGTTACAATCTACCGACTTATGTGTAGCCTACTCTTATCTTGTTACAATCTACCGACTTATGTGTGGCCTACTCCTATCTTGTTACAATCTACCGACTTATGTGTGGCCTACTCCTATCTTGTTACAATCTACCGACTTATGTGTGGCCTACTCCTATCTTGTTACAATCTACCGACTATGTGTGGCCTACTCCTATCTTGTTACAATCTACCGACTTATGTGTGGCCTACTCCAATCTTGTTACAATCTACCGACTTATGTGTGGCCTACTCCTATCTTGTTACAATCTACCGACTTATGTGCGGCCTACTCTTATCTTGTTACAATCTACCGACTTATGTGTGGCCTACTCCTATCTTGTTACAATCTACCGACTTATGTGTGGCCTACTCCTATCTTGTTACAATCTACCGACTTATGTGTGGCCTACTCCTATCTTGTTACAATCTACCGACTATGTGTGGCCTACTCCTATCTTGTTACAATCTACCGACTTATCTAACTATTAATGGTGTAACAAAAAGGTTGGCCTGACTATGCATTATCAGATTCTATGTGTGATTCTAGGATAAAATTGAAGAATTTCTTTTCCAATTTCCACTTTAATTAGTAGCTATACGACAATTTTTTTATCAAAACAATTTTATCTTTGTTGGTATATTTACGATATATATAAAACTTGGTAAATTAATCCATGTCAGAAGATATTATAAAAAAAATTATAAATCAGTTTTAATATTTTCAAAATGGCGGCTATTTACTTTTTGTTTAATGAAATATAAAACGCCAGCGGTTTTAACCAAAATACGCCGTAAGGTTTTTAAAATCATTTTCCCTTTTCAAGGATAGAGGTATAGTTGCAGTTTGCAAGGCCATATATCAGATACATGTCCGTCATCTCTTAAAAAGAATACATGTTTTTCATAACAGTGCAATATCCAAACTGATCTTACAAACGTTTTTATTTGGTTATGTTTACATTTATTAGCGTTGAAGTTTCAATAGTCAGTTTCAGTGTTGTATTTTAATTACAGTAACAGCTTACTTAAATAACGGCTGTTCAAATACTATCAAATTAGGGGCAATTTAGATAACATGTGTAATACGAAACCTACCATAAAAAAGTTATTTCTTAACATAATATTCGTGCATATTTTCAATTCATTGTTTTACACAGCTTTTAACGTACCTCGAAGTAAAGAAGCAGACGGGTGGTTTTATATTAACATTTTCAACGTGGTTATGTTTCGTTAGCTTTACTTTTCCACCAATTTTTTCGAATATATGAAAGATAAATCTTGCAGGTTGAGTTGTTTTGACAAAACATTGTTTCTCTAATTTACCAAAACATTATTGTTCGTTTTGCATTATTGCACCTTTTAAAAACCTTACTGCGTATTTTGGTTAAAACAGCAATTAAATTGTCGTTATTTAAGATGTAAAATAAAGGATTGTTCCTGGTTTGGAAAATATTCAGCCACATCATTGGGCTCTTACAACCATCCTCAAACCGTATTACAAAAAAGTTATATATTCAATTATGTAAAATGATTGAAACACTTAAGGTATGTTGGTGGTTCAAAGGAGTCTTTAATAAACTGTTAAGACTCAATTGAGTGTCACCACACAAAATGTTTAGAGTCCCATTCGACTTTGGTCTGGGCAACACTATCCCAAATATGTCCAGAAACACAGATCTTTGGAATAAACGCACTCTTTCTAAAATGAACTCGAGATCTGTAACAACATGGAAATAAATATAAGGACTGCACTTCACTGGATTAAATATGACGTTCCTACATTGACGTTGTCTATGCCACCTGATCTAGAATTACCTGAATTCCTTGAATTCCTAGATAAAGGATCGTGAGAGAAGCCCAAAAAGATTGATTAGGCAGTGTCAATCGCAAACCCAAAATTTCAGTGTACAGTCCACAAAGCAATATTGACCATTATATTTTGTTTTTTTGTAAAGTTTATATAAATATTTATATTTATAATTTAAGAATAGGGTGTCCATCAAGAAAGTAAAATAATAAAACCGATCTAAAATATCGTTTTAAATTCAAGGATGGGACCTCATTACAAGCTCTGCTTTGGAGGCCATGTATTTTTCTTAAAGAAAGTTAAAGTTTATGTCATATATGCTATTAACTGTTTATATTTGTTACAACATAATATGGTATATTTTAAATATTACTATGTGTTTTGTCATAAGGTCAGACTAAGCACGAGAAAGGCTGTATTAAATTCTGTTTTGTTTTTAACATCTTTGTTTTTGTACTTTGTGTAGATTTAAAAGAATATTTTCAATACGATTATTTTTGGTTTGACTGTCAAACAAGAAAAAGAAATCAGATGTACATTACTTTCTTTTATTGTAAATAAATTTCTTTCTTTCTTTCTGTCAATATCCAAATAAATAAGGAAATCGGTGTAACGAATTTACTTTCTTTAAATTTAACTTTGTAGGCCATCACTTCTTTTCAACCACAAAAAGCCCATCAAATTCCGCTCATATATATCTGACACAAAGTCTAGAAACCCATTTGGCACTCGACTCAGCCAAAACGCTAGCAATGTCAAAGATGGTAAACAAACCAAATGCCAACCGAGCTTAAGACGGATGGTGGCTGAGGTTAATCACGCCTTGGGCTACCTGTACGAGCAGCTATTTCTGGTAAACCGCACTAAAGTCCAACGGAGGGCGATTATTACATTCAATTACGTTTCCCTTCGCGCCATACTTCCTGTGGAGACAACCATTCGCTGGTAAACAGCGCCTACATCCGCCCAAGTACAACACAGATGGTGACTACGGTTAATTAACAGTGTAAAGTGTTTTGGTTGGAGGACATCAAGCCGGTTGTGCCAAGAAACTTGCCAAAGTGAGAAAAAAACAACGAAAGGAATTCCAATTTGGCACGGAAGTTCTACGCCTCGTACCGGCCACCCCACGACGTTAAACTGGGTGAAGTTACACCAGCCCACATGACATTGCAATTGTGACAACGTGCTCTTCCAACTTTGTACGATGCTTTACAAGTCACAGTAAACATAATTTACATAATTCAACATCAATTCTTAAGCTAAACCTTAAGTGAAAATCAAGGTAATTTCTTTTGTGGTAAACACAAGTGCATGATATAAAATTTGTTGTTGTAATACCTTATGGTTGTTTTACAAAAAACTTGTTTTTTTTTACTCAATTTTTACAATATTTTTTACAAAATGATTGTTCCTACTTTTTTCACGTTTGCGGTTCCAGCTGAAGTTGTTACTCTGATTGCGTTGTTCACTTTGGCCTTGTTTTTAAATTTGTTATGCTGTTATTTACTATTGATATATTTATGCATCACATAATATTTATTTTTGTGTAGACTACTTGATGAAGTTTTTTGTTGATGTCATTTTTTGCACTATTGATAAAGATATTCTATGTTATATATCTGTTGTTATACCTTTTACTTTGTTATTTGTTATTGATTATGAAGTTTATAAATGTTTTGTAACATGTTATATTTTGTATATCATTTATTAATTTATTGTATACCATGTTATAATTGTTGTATACCAAGTATTTACTGTCGTAAGGACATTATATAAATTTATATTATAACTGTATGACAATTAAATTAACCCATGAGCTCCATGGGAACTATAGAAAAATGTATTGTGTGTTTCTTCCTGAATAAACATTATTTGAACTTGAATTTGAACTTGAAATTGAACAGTACTACAACACTGATGAAATTGAAATACTAATACAAATTTAAAAAGATAGTGTACATGTATAAAACACTTTTTATTTAAGGTTAACTTTGAACGAAGTATTTGGAAATACATTTACACTCATATTCTGTCTACATTAGCTCACGAGTGTCCGGTAAGGTATACAGTGTATTACCATAATTTTGTAATTATATCATTTGTCTCAGCCTTCAAAACATAGCAAAATTTAAATTTAAAATATAAGTAAATGTAATTATAACTATTATATAAATAATATCTTGACGGTCTGCACATAAAATTTCAAATTGTTTTAACGATATATAACTATTGTATGTACTTAATATACAGTATAACATTCAGCCACGAATTTTGTTTTTAATAAAAGGCTAAAAAAACTAAGGAACAAACACTCTATGAATTGTCTTTTTCACTGCAAAACAATTTTAATAAAACATCAAATATGTATCGACTGTCTAATCGAAACTTTTATAATCAATACAAAGTAAATATATAATAATGTAAATTTCCCATACTTTTCCTACTTACGGCTGCATCAAAATCACAACTTTGTCTCCATTGTATTACAATTATCTACTTTACAATTCTTTAACTTACAATCTTTATACCGTGACTCCTAAACTATACTTATCACAGACGTAATCCATTTTCGAGAGTGTTTGTTTAGGTAATTGTTTAATGGCTACAGTTAGTATATTTGTTGTACTGTTAGGTTAGATTTTATATTTATTAAAAAATGCTTTAATAAATTTTATTTTGTTTTGAAACATCTTTTCTAATGATTCCAAAAATAAAATATGTATAATTCTATAAGAAATTGTAGGCATTAAAAGAATTTTTTGGGATATCTTTTAGTCAGAACCGTAGAAAAATAGCTAAAGATAAGAAAATAAAATTGCACTGTACTTGAATAGAAGATGGGAGTGGGGTGGTTTTATCAAGAAAATGTAATTACTTTAATTGGCTGAGCGTTAGCGAAGCCTATCACTCGAGGGGCTGGAAAAATAACATTTCTATCTGTCTGTCTTTTCGCACGATATCTAGAGAACTATAAGAAAGTCTTGAAATACGTAAAACTATTGTGAGATGAAGCGTTCAATTATTAATTCTGTCTTTGTGGAAGTAACTTTTTTTAAATGTGACTAAAATTTAAAAATAACTCACCCAAAAACCGTTTTCACACAAAAAAATTTCATAAAAACTACAATTTATTATATAGCTTGTTTTCCTTTTGGGTTCCACTTTAACTGAAAATCAAGGGATTAATGCTAAAGTAAAATAAAATTTTATTGCACAATTAAATATAGAAAATGTGGTATGTATTTGAAAATCTTTTGCGAGTTAAAGGTATAGTGATATTAATATCCATAAATAAAAAGCTAAATAAATAAATATATATGTAATGAAGAGGATTCAATATATATATATATATATATATATATATATATATATATATATATATATATATAGGTATGCTTCGTGTTATTAATCTATTACACTCTTAATGTTTGTGTTTCATATACGTACAAAATTCCCCCATCCATTTTTTTTTTAAATTTAAATTCAACCTGTGTGAAATAAATATATTTTAGACTCATGTAACTCTACAAGTTATAATATAGTGTTCAGAAATAATTGGGGTTTGGTTTGCAAAACATACTGTACAAACCGTGGCATGTTCTAAATTTGAATGAATCTTTAGCGAGCTAAAAACGTTTCAACCTTACTATCCATATCATACCCATGTATAAAAAGCTATTTCTACTATTACACTAGCAATAAATCTATTTAACTGTGTACCAGAACTTTTACAATGAATCTCTATAAACTAGAGAAATCACTAAGTTTATAGTCTGCTTAATATTTTTTCCGTATTACATTATTCTGTTATGGAAATTGCATGTCACATAGAATATTTTTCAGAAAGTTGTTATCAATATACAATTATATGTTTAATAATCGTGAAATTTTGAAACTGCTACAAGCGTTTTAGATCCCCTGAACAAAAAACCTGATGTAGCAGTAATCATAATATAACTCCAACAGGATTTCGGACATTTGCCATCGTTATATGTTACAAAATTTATAACACAACGTTTCGTGGATTTTAATTTAACCTCTTAATCAGATGACGGGACAATTGGTATAAGAAATTTAGTACGTGTAAAAACTGTCCCTTCACCTGATGAAGAGGATAGATTTCAATTCTCGAAACGTTGTGTTATACATTTTGTGACATATAAGGATGGAAAATGCCAGTAATTCTATTATACTTTCTAACCTTCCATCGTCAATAACAAAATACAAAGAATAACTCTTAAGCTGTAAATCCCCCACAATCTTTGAGTTGGTTCATACACAAGCATAAATTACAATAATGATTGAAACATTTATAAAAATCTTGTAATTTCAATGTAAATTACAACTGCACAAATTGACGATTGATTATCTGTGGTAATGATCACTTACCTTTAAAGCATGTTTACTCTCTATTGTAACATAATCTGTGGATAGTGTAAATAAATAGATGTTTCCACATGCATATCATAATCACGAGAGTGAGTTGACTCAAATTTGTAACCTCTCTGTTCTCACACTCCTGGTGTATGGCACACACTTGTTACTGTATCTCTGTACGGACTGTATGTAGGGTTCGTTATTTTTTATAATGGTGGTTGTTACATTATAACCAAAGATTTAATCGCTGTATAAGAAATACATCGTTACGGTATTTATACATTTCTTACTAAAGTATCGCTATCGTTGAAAATTTACAGGTTATAGTGTAAAGGGTGAATCAAATAGTACATACATATAATATATTCGCGTATAAGGCGTATTACAGTAAAAATGCGAAAACGTGGATTATATTGGAAAATAAACTTTAATATTATGTCCTTTGTTTGGATTTAGTTTTGACGATGGAAGGATTGTAAAGGAAACAGAATTTTCCGGACATTTGCCATTGTTCAGTGATAAATACAGTCAGTAACACTACGTTTCGAGATCTGCAATCTGATTTCTTCTTCAGGTAAATTACTAAACTAATGTGTGTTTACCACAACGCCAACTCTAAATTATGCACTTAATAAATTAATTTGTGACCTTTATTCTGTAGTTCAGTTGTAATAATCAGTGTACACGTTTCAAAGTTAGTGTGCATGGAATATAAACACAACATGGCTCTTGTTGTTCCTGTCTTGTGCGTGTCACAACGCTCTGGTATGTAATGTACTTTAACATAGGTTGTAGTCATGCATTAGTTTAGTCGTTTACCTGAAGAAGAGATCAGATTGCAGATCTGGAAACGTAGTGTCACTAATTATATTGTATCATTGAACAATGGCAAATGTCTGGAAAATTCTGTTTCCATTACTTGTGTAATTATTTGAAGTATTTCAGGCAATAGTTTAAGTAGTTTTGGCTCTTTTGAAAATTGTACAAACTGTGCAAATTTGTTTTAACCTGGCAATTGAGTGATAGACATTCAAAATTATAACTTTATATGGGTAAATATATTACGGAGTAAAAATAATTCATATTAATACCAATAAAAAATATACTGTTTTTCAATTAAAATCTACGTGTTGTTAGTTTTATTATGCCGCAAAATCTTACATTCTAAAGTACAACCCTGAAAGCTTTAATTTGCTATATTTAAAACTGGACAACTTACTATTACTTCTGATTGTCTCTTACGTTGTGTATTATATAAAACTTTGGTATAGAATAAAAATTCAAATAATTTATAAAAACTCAATACTTTTCTTCAAGATCTCTAGGTAAACTTGTAAATTTTGCACCCACACAAAGTGTTTTTCACTATAATTTAAGTTTGATAAGCTAACATTTATAGGTAATTAAATAATCATTTGGTAAGTCACATGGATGTTGTACCAGAATATTTCATTTCAATGAGGCAATTTTACTTGCCTGATTTATTGAATGAATATTTCTATAAAGAAATTGCATTGTCTACACAGACATTACTCAAAATTCGTATTAATTTTTATGGTCTATGTAAAACCTATAAAACCCTAGTTACTTCACAATAACCAAGCAAGTGCTTCATTATTTACAAATTCCTGGTGTAAAAGAGAACAAGTTGGTGGTGTCATTTTTTCCTAAATAGTTTTATTAGATTGTTAACTAATTTTATTTGTTGTTATTTATGTGTTGCTTTAACTGTTATTGTTGTATTATCTGTTACGTCTTATTCCTTGTTATCACTGTTTTTGTAATATTCATCAATGATAACAATAGACTCTTGAATCCCCCAACTTTATTCAAATCTATGTATTTATATATTGCATCTTGTTTGCTACATTTCTCTAAGGGAACAATAAACTTTATCTAATCTTATTATGATGTTGGTCAAAGTAATTTGCACACTATTGCAATTGTAGACCAATAGATAATAAATTATATAAATACCATAAAAACTTACTTGACTGTAAACATTTTATAATTATACATATGACCCTTTATTGAGTGCTTCCAAATACATTTCGTATTGCTAAATTTCACTTGAGAATCTTACACACAACTTATAATCAAGTTTATTATTTATGATTTCAGTACCGGTACATTTAAAACATTGAAAAATTAATAAAATTATATAACAGTAAATCTATCAGATTCACACATTAAAACATACATAAAAATAGTGGGGAGAGGGATAAATGGCCTCAGAAATAAAATTAATTTTTTTAAATTATACAATTTTGCATTAGGCTAAATATGCTTTAGGCATAATGAAATCCTTGGTCACACTGGTCAAACAGGACGGAACACAATCCATGCAATTAATCAGTGTTTAGTGAATAACAAGACATTCGTGTTACAAAAAGCTCAGTTCACTGGACAGTTACTAGGATCACTGGACACTTCGAACGACACACTTTACCTGGGGGGTCCACACGGAACTGGCTGAGGCAGTGACGCGAGTCTGACTCTTGGAGCGGGACTTCCAAATCTTCTTGGCGACCAGTCGACTGCCTTGGTGAACGACACTGGACGACGATTTGGATTTCTGCATCACCCCGGGCACTGCAGAAACAGAAGGCGTGTTACGAGATTTCTGGTGGTGCAGTAAATTGGACAAAAATGTTTGACCGGTCGATAGTATCCCTGAAGGAGATTTGGACGGAGGAACCGGAGTTTGAGGTGGTGAGGACAGGTCCTCCACTCCAGTGTCCACACTGCTCCTGGAACTGGTCACTCTGGAACTGGACCGGTCTTCACCGGCACTGGAAGATATTTCTCCCGGTTTATCTTCCAGTTTCAACTCCTTCAACGCGGCAATCCAAGATTCGTCCGTTTGAATACCTTTATCTAAGCCGTCATCGTCTCCTATTTTAGTTATTTCCCCTTTCGGTTTTATGTTCCTAATGTTTTTATCGTAATTTACTCTCTTGAATCTGTCCACTTTATCCGAATCTATACTCTTTTTCCTAGCCATCCTCAGGTACCTCTTAATGGTATCCCCTACAGAAGGTGAGACATCATCGTTGTCAGTCACACTACTCCTCCGGTAATTCCTTCCCTTCTGCGGGTCCTCCTTCGCTTCTTGTTCTTCGGCCTCCTGTTTTGCCAATTTTATCCGTTTCAGTTCTTCTTGAATAGCCAACAACATACTCGGAGTGATCACTTCCGTCTGGGTAGCATAACTTTTGTCCTGAGAACGCCTCTCTTCTTTCACTTCTATCACAGAGGCTGGTGATGTACACTCACTTCCCACGTTGTGTCTAGAGTCAGTCAACACTCCCTCGTCATCCGACCCTTCCTCTTCCTGCAGATCCTGGTAGTGCAGTGGACTCCCGGCCCCGCTCGGTCTCCAAGATGATCTCCATCTCGAAGCACTGTAACCTCCCGTATTCCAACCACTCACGACACTGTCACCACCTTTCCTGCCACTCTTAAACCCACGTGTTTTTCTCAAATCAAAGTATAACATTTCTAAAGATTTTCTATCAGTTAATAAATCACTAAACATCTTTTCCCTGTTCGTTGACTTTCCGAAATATCTTCGAAACGTCTCAAGTAACATTTTTTGGGTGTGATCTCCTTCAAAATGTACACTAGGAGGTCTGACAGGCCTGAGACGTTCTTCGGCAGCTACCCTCTCTATACTGGCGAGATGTTCGCGTAATTTAGTTAAAAGTTCTTCGTGATTCAAGGCAGATTTGGAGGTACCCGCTAATTTGGGATCAGCAGGTTTCTCTTTCAGGTACATTTCTAGAGTCTCTAGGAGCAGATCACTTTCCTCTTCTGGAGAAGATAAGGTCCCTGCCCCGGCCGTCCGTGACACATCAGGATGGGGTTTGCCGCTGCCTAAAGAGCCTAATAGGAATTCCTCTTTCAACTTTTTGAGGTCTAACCTGCTCCCTAACTTACGGGTGAGTTGTGGCGTCAGGCTGGCAGAGCACTGTTTGATGTCATCCGCCTCGTCCGCAGAACTGGTCTTATCCCGACAACTACCACCCATCTTCTTCCTGCCGCCTCGCGACCTCCCCTTGTTGCGGAAGCCGATGGCACCGGGGTACGACTGTTTCCTCCAAAGTAGGAACCTGGGCTCTTTCTGGCACACTTCTTGGAAGTAAGCCTCTATCTTCGGCACGTCCTCGGGGCGGTTCTGCAGCCCCTCCGGTATCAATTTGCGGCCCGCGTCTGCCATGTACCGCCACGTCTTCCTCGTCAGCAACCATCGCTCTCTCTTCGGCCGCACTCTCCGCTTCTCCATCGGATCCCCCGGACTCACGTCGGGTCGCGGCTTTCCCATGGGCACTACACCACTAATACTACTACTACTACTGGTATCTAGGTCTCGCCCGCGGCTGCGGTCCATGTCGCCGTCACATGGTCGCTCGCCCGCCCGCCCGACCCGCTTCGAGAGTCTCACCGCACTGACCGCCGCCGCCGCCGCCGCCACCGCGCCTCGCCCTCCCGCTCCGCTCTGGCTGCCAACTCGCGGACTTCCACTATTGTTTTATGCCGCACCTATTCTTGGACCTTTATTGTTATTCCTGTTATACCTATGTTTTGCCGTATTTCACTCGACCCGGACATTCCTAAGAGTGCGTCCTAAAATACTGGAAAAATACCGATTAAAAATTTATGTTTTACACGACAAACAATTGTTAGTCCACTGAGGACTGAATAATTGATCCCTTTCAAATACTGTGAACCTGGATACCTTAACTGGGGTTACCCAGATTTAATTCTTTAAAATAGTATACCACTGTGTATATGTGTATCTGTAAGAGTTGAGTGATATTCCAAATAGTAAAAACATATCTTTATATCTATATGCTTACTATGGGAACTCATTTGGAATTATAGATGAACATGACATTCACATTCGAGGTTTTATACGAGTAAATAACCCAATATTCATCATGGAAATGTTAAATATTAACAGGCTTCGCTCGTTATTTTTAAAGCCGAAGGGCGTAATATTTTTAGGTTATGCTTTTAAGATGTAATTTGATGGAGCCGTATGATAGTTTTCAAACAGAATTAGGCATACATCAGATAATTACTTATATGCTTAAGAAATTCAAAATTAAATATAATTTTTACTGGTTTATATTTTAGGCTTTACACGTATCAGCTTACATTTCTGGTTCGAACCAACTACTTTTCTCACCACAGTTGAGTTTGCCTGCCCTAACGCCCAGTCAAAAGTGTCTACTTTCGACTCTTGTAATTTACTTCCGGTCTAAAATATTTCTAATGCCATAAATTGACTTTTCCTTGTTGTCAGATGAAAAAAATGTAAATATACATACATGACAAAACATAGGTTCACGGCCTTTTTATCAACTAACGGAAGCCTAAAAGTATACACGAAAAAAAAATAAAAGTATATATTCTAACCTCGATCTAATTTATTCATGGCTGAAAGTTTTAAACAACTGTTACTATGTTAGATGACATATTAGACAAATTGTCTTATCAGTGGTTTACATTGGCACTGGAGATCAAATTTGGTCATTCGGGGATTTTATTTCCCTAAACATTTTTTATCACGCTGGACAAGGGCTGGACGTGTCAGGCCTAAAGCACGCCATTGGAAACACATCTACTGGAAGGATTTCCAGATGAGAAGTTAGTAATACGATTTGGTTTACTAACAGAACAATTTTAAATTTTTATAGCAGGTTTTTTGGTAGGAATTTTTCATGTTTTTGTTCATTACACGTTACAGAAATAGGAGTATTAATCAATGAATGTGAATGATAGAAGTCTTACAGTTAAGATCTATGAAAAGACTACAACTCAAAGAGGGTTAACCCCCGTTTTTCTAAAGTTAGTAATTTAGTATTTTACCAAACAAGTTTGAACTTTAAATATGATAAATTAATTGTAGAAGCATCTTTCTTATTCAATTTTATGAATAATTTAAAAACAAGCACTCCATAAATAATGTAATGTAATTTGTGATAGATCCAAAAAAATAAAACAAATGAGTAAGAAATAGAGGAATTTGTCAAATTAGTTGTGACAACTGTAATTTGAAATACACTGGCCAAAATGTGAAGTTAAAAAGAGAGCAACATAGATTATGTTTGAAATATGACCGGGAAGAAAGATCGGCCTTGGAAAACACGCACTTCAAAGTAAACACTGTTTTTCTAAAGTAACTTTATTAAAAGAAATCCAAAGAAAGAAATTCCTCAATGCTTACGCAACGATATTTATAAAGAGCCAAAATAATTTAGTAAATAAACCTGGGCCTTTCCAAAATTATCCTTTACTGTTTTTGACTTAGTTAAATATTACTTTTATTTTTCAAATATACATTAGCCTTATTCCAGGTGTTTTTTAAATTTCATCTACTTTTATTGTTAATGTGATTTTATTTAATTACAACATTGTTTATATTTTTTATTTAACAACTTTTATTTCAGTTATGTGGGTCTGATTATGTTTTCATTAAAAACGAAAGGCCTCACTCAAATAAAATTGAATTACTATGGGAATGTTTGTTTTCTTTTAATTATAAATGGTTAATTAATATTATCCTTAATGTTTACTCACACGATCAAATTTTATCTCCAATTCGTTCAACCAGATATTCTAAGGAGAGAATTTATAAACTAGTGGCAGCATTTTTCAAGCGTTAAAAAATATATACATTCCGTTTATCCATATTTTTCTTGATTAAAGGCGATCCACAAACACCTTCAATCAAAACTTGAAGCGCATGTAACTGTTGGAGGATTGCTTCACTGGTTCTCCAGTTAATGCTAAAAGGAAACCAAGTTACTGTTAAGTTCTCATGAGCTTTATCAGAGGAGTTTGCACCACCACCGGGCATCCCTACGCGAACACATCTTGGACCACTCCTGTTTTATTTCTTCACTGGTTTTATCATCGTAGACTGCCATCTATTTGCAAGACATTTAAAGCGTTAGAAGAAGATCTCAATTTCAAGCTATTGTTTAGCCGGTAAGTAAGTCTCGTCGCAGTACAGAATGTTTCCAACGCTACAAGATAGTCTTGAACAAGGACGTAGCCCAGTGAAGGGGTCTAAGGGATCCGGACCCCCATTTTCTATTTTTTACAATAACATTTTTGGTAAACTATTAGTATTATTTAAATAACTCATTATTACTGACATGTACTGCTGAAAGATCGTTCTCAACAACAACAAAAAATGGTCAAGAACTTTTAAAAGAACAAAATAAGGCCTTCCCTGTCCTCTACGGGAAAATATCAGTTTTCTGGACCACCCCCCAAATTTTTTCCTGGCTACATTCTTGGGCTTAAACGTGATCAGATGTGTATTTTGGTTTGGAATATTAAATGCTGTAGTGGTTTACCAATATTATCCCAAAGACCATTCGTTTAATACTGACTTTATTAAGAATCTGGGAGGGATTTTATATAAAGAACTCAGTCCCGAGCGCTGTCAACATAACGTACCAATACATATAAGGCATTGGAATTTATCACTCGAGAATTCTGAAACATGATAAATAATAATTGCAGCAGACAAATGTTACTAACCGAAAGAATATGTCAAAATTGAATCAACAGTTATATGTAAACATTACGGTTTGACACAATATCAGCGTTTCAGTACGTTGAGTACCATTTTAAATTTATTTCTTCACATTTATAGTCTTGAAGGCATAGAGTAAACAACACTTCTTATTTCAACCTTTTCTTTAACACCTTCTCTACAATAAGTGTCTTTTTACCAACTTTAGGACAGCGGGGAGATTTTCAGTATGCGCCCACTGCAGCCAATGTGTTAATCGCTGTTGAGCACAGAGGTTATCCTGACAATAAAATTGGAAGTGTTGGTAAAAACGTCATTTCATCTGTACATTTTAGCAATATTAAGTATGCAGTGCTTGATGAGGAGTGTAATGCAATAATGACGACAAAATTATTATCTACTTTGTAATACAGATTGTATACACTCATAAACCCACCTTGTTTTTGACAGAAGTAGGCTAGGGTTTTTAGACCCCATCTACTTGATTGAAGCAATAAAGCAATCTCAACTGTGGCACCTGAAATATCTTAGACGAAGATATATTATATTTTTTGATCTTGGAAACAAGATAAACTCAACTATGGCACCTTTTACCACAGACCACAGTAATTTACAAGGGCCATAAGTAGCACACTTTTATACATATTTTCTTGATGAAGAGTACATACACGCGCCAACATTAAATTAAGAGCTATAACCAATTTGGCTTAACATCTGATGCTTTAATTACGCTAACATGGTTCTCTAGATCGGGTTAGATTATTACATTAAAATATAACGTTTAATGTAATACTTACTATTACCTTACTATTACTTGCATACGCTAAACAAGTCCTATACATTCACATGCAATGCGCTTGCGCCTCCATTATTGTGACAGCGCCTGGGGGGCGAGGAGTGAGAGTGGCCTGGATTACATTAACATAATTAAAACCTGCTGCCGATTTTCTCCCAGCCATCATATCCATATCTATTAATATTTGAGCACAAGTCCATTATTATTGTATTAATAATGGCAAACATACTGAAATCCAGTGAAAATAAGCTGTAAGTAGTTATAAATATTGGTACTTGTCGAGGCTGCCTCACTTGTGGAAAATATTAATATTAAAACAGTGTTAACATTCGTTGGAATTAGCATTATGATAAATCTTTATAAGGATATGTAAATATTAATTTAAACAGCTATACGGTATGTAAACACTTACCATCTCCATCGACAAGAATCTGTTTTGGTGAGGCGAAGACAATATAAGAATGTAATAAATTGAATTGAATAGTCTCCAAAATTATACTCATTCAAACACTACGTAGCGCTGTTTCAAATTGAGCCACGTTTCGGTTTAATTAGTGTGGATTAGGGAGGAATACAAAAAGAAAAACAGTAGCCTACAGTTTTGGGCATTTTCTTTAATATTAGTAGGTCTAAAATATCTTTGTTAACTTGAACCACCTTTTGAACCAACTGGATCTTTGAATTTGGCAAAGTTCCAATACACAGTTTAAACGAACACCATACAGTTTTTAAGATTATGATAAAACGAATATCATTAGGGAAATTTAAAATATTAGGTTGGCAGGCATGTATCATGCAAGATTGCACAATCATTTCATTGTCATTAGGTGTTCGCTTCCATTCAACAGATCATTCCATCGACCTTCTTCCTTTGCTATTAACTTTCAGCACCTATAGCACCAGAAATTGATGGGAAACACCAAAAAAGCAAAGCTGGCACTCAGCTCAGATATCCTGTGGTGTAAAAAATTAGCAATGCCCCGCTCGCTGCCAGCTCAGTGGGAGTCAAGGTTGAAGCGAGGTAATTTTCGGTGTGGAAGTAATTAGGCTGTTACTTAATCCATCTATTTCCGCCTTACGGTTAGTCTTTGACTTGAGTCTATTTCTTGATTTTTGAAGTTCCTTGATGTATTGGTAGGCTACATACATTGGTATTATCCGTAGGCCACTATTTTTCAACGAGGTTTTGTACCGGGGATCTAAAAAATACTACATTATCAAAAATAAGTAACTTTATATCACTTACTGTGAAAATTACCTGTCATTATGACGATTTGTTCTAGTTTGCTGCCTCCCAAAAGGCGATGTTGGAGGGAGGGGGCCACTCTGTTCCTATATACTACTTGGTATTACGCAATACAGGTAAGTTTGAATTCCGTTATCATAAATACTCTACTAATAGCACCAAAGTTAAAGATAACCTTTGCAATCGCTCACGTGACCTAAGCTTGACTTTGGCTACAATCTCGAGGGATATTTTTCTATTGCCACCAGAAGTGGAGGGTGGCACCGAAGGCGCCACTGAAGCTAGTACTGATGGCCAGGGGCATTTAAAATCGGTTCTTTCCAGACTTCAGATCACGTACCAGATCGTCCAACTTCTCATACATCAGATCTTCTTCGACGCCACCCCGCACTTCTTCCGAATCAAAACACCCCTCGAGATGGTACCTAAATTCAAGCTCAAATTGCGTGAGGACTCCTGAATGTTAATTCAAACTTGTTTATATTTTATAATACGTACGTGTGTATTTACTTACTTATGTAGCCTTATAACAAATAAATAGTAGATAGGGACAGAGACGCATGGTTCTCGCTGACAACGGTTTCTTTTTGGAGGCAGAAAACAAGAACCGATCGTCGTGATTACATGTAATTTTCAAAGTAAGTCAAATAGAGTCTATTCTTTCTAATAACGTAAGTTTTTGGATTCCCGGCAAGAAATACCTTTCAAAATGTAGTAGCTCCCGAATAATACCAAAGTACCGATGTGCTTTACATTCCGAAATACTTTCCTCAACTGAGAAGGCAAGGCAAATAAGAAACATCCGATGTTGTCTCCATCTCCAACAACGATGTCTTTCTGACAGGTAAAACTAGGATAATAAATCATCAGACAAGAATGGCCATAAATGAATGAGTTGACAACAGCCGAAATGCGGCAATCAAACATTTCACCTCGGGATAGCGGTAATGGCGCGATAAAATGGCGGCTGTCACCAGCTGGCCTCTGGACCGCTCGAGTAACAGCCAGCATCATTCCGCCGTTATTTATACATAAAAGCTGAACACGCATTTGTGGCAACTACACTCCAATTAACACGAATTTATGGATTTCGAGGGAAAGCAGAGCAAATATTTTGAGGCGCAACAATGTTTAAGAGTAATTTAGAGCCGTCCAAGTGTTTTCAACACTAAACACTGTAAAACGATAGAATTTCTTAAAATATTCGCGTTTTCGTCACGATTCTTTCCAACCGCTCCCCTGGCTATTAACATTGGCGAATTACAGTGGTATGTAGTAGATTCGTGTCATAATACGTTTACATAGTGAGTAATTTTAATTTTAATTATATGTACAGATGCTATAAAAATAACAAAACTAAGGAATCCCAGTTTTTTGTAGGACGTTCAGTGTGTTGATTTGTGAGACTTCAGAACAATTAACCCTATTTTCAAAAATAGTAGGTGATGTATTGCCACTCATTTTACTATACAGACTAAATACTCTTGCTTAAAGAGCTAATGACCTTTCCTGAAGTTTAAAATTGGAATATACTGTACATGAAATTAAAATAGTTTTGATGAAATCGAGTATATATTTTTTCGTTTGAGAGTAATTTTATAACTGAACTGGTTTTGATAACAAACTAAACTATTTCCTTTCATTTTCAATCTCCACATTGCAACCGTTATGGTTTTGATGATGATAATAATAATTCTTTTTTGCAGTAAAACAATTAACAAAATCGCATTGCAAGCGTCATTTCAACATATTGATTTAAAAATCTATAAACTAAAACCTATCTTATCATAGGCACAGTTGATTCCACATACTCATGTGTGAACCTAACAATATATTGTATTTTGCATGTTTTAGATATCAGAAAATGATAAATAGAATAATAATAATAAAATGATAATTTTCATCCCAGCGGCCCATCGTAAACTCATCAACGGAGTAAAATGCCTTTGACAACAAAAAGTGTCTTAATCGAGATTTGAATTGTTTGGGTTAATTAATTCGTTTGAGATCTCCAGGGAGCTTATTGACTAACTTGACACCCATTTGAGATGGAAAGTGTTCGAACATAGCCGTTCAGTCCTGAAATTGTTCCTGCCTCTGGACTCGTACTGATGGACGTTTCTGTCCTGAACCAGTTCACATTTGAATCGGCAGTACAGAGTAACGTCGAGAATATAGAGGCTGGGTAAGGTTAGAAATCCAAGCTCCCTGAAGGCCATTTTACACAACTCTTGGGTTTTAATTTCGAAATTATTCGAACAGCTTTCTTTTGTGTTCTAAACTCTGTCAAATTTTTATTTAGAACAGCTGCCCCATAGTCTCATGATTACCGAATGATATCGATACAAGGTATGAGTATGTGCTGTCACGCATAACAGGCTTCTCTGAGATTGCAAATTTCAACTATATAGATTATTCCATTTTCGAGATATTCTGGGGACAGATAGACAATTATACAGAGAAGAATATTTTACATCCATTTGAAATAGAAAAGAGGTTTCAGTTTATTGAATGATAGACTTCAATGAGGCTGAGCAAAATTCCATGGTACGAAATGCACCATAATTTATTATAATTTATATATATACATACATACATACATACATACATACATATATACATTAAATTGTATAAATGGCAATTGCCTTATTTAATTTCAATAAACATTGAATCGCAAAAAGTACTTGCTCCGCCGGGAGTCGAACCCGGATCTCTCACTTGCCGGGTGAATGTGCTACCATTACACCACAGAGCGCTTACTTTTTCCGATTCAATTATTATTAATTATTCAATTTAATGTAAATAAAAGTCGTTTGACAGTATTTGGTCTTCCAATCATATGTTAGTTTGCTTATTTAAACGCATATGTGACAGATACGGCCAAATACAAAATAATTGAATCTGAAAAAGTAAGCGCTCTGTGGTGTAATGGTAGCACATTCACCCGGCAAGTGAGAGATCCGGGTTCGCCTCCCGGCGGAGCAAGTACTTTTTGCGATTCAATGTTTATTGAAATTATATATATATATATATATATATATATATATATATATATATACATTTATGTATATGTATATATATATATTTATGTATATATATATATATATATACATTTATGTATATGTATATATTTTAATAGACAACTGTTCAAATAATCCTTCTTTCAAATCTTTGGCAAATTCGTGTCAAAAGTGGGTTCCAAAACTTCATTATCACGCTTCTAGCGTTGTTGTACTCTCCCTAGCTTCCTAGCTCTCCGGAAATGTGTTTCCTTGGTTACCGTCGTATACCAGATGGCGGCAATTTCAAATTTATAAAAACTGTATTTCAATTTGTTCTATTAAAAACTTAGTTTATAGAAATGTCACCACAAATTGTGTCGGACAGCACTTATACTGATTTTCATAAAGTGGAAATAACATAAGTAATATAAGATATACGATAAACCATTTATACAACGTAAACACTTGTATTACAATATTCATTCGCTGCTGTATAGTAAGCACCAACCACTACCGAAACAGAGTAAATTATCTAATAGGAATAGCTAAACTATCGAACCCAAAACATTCAAATTATAGTTGTTTATAATTATTATTGCTAGCTCTTTTTAAAGCCTTGAATAAACATTACCCAAAATTTGTTAAATAAAAATAAAATTATTTGTATGGTATTTGAGTAATGGCCGCAAGTAATATGACAATGTACATGTCTTATTTGTGCCATAAACTGTTAGACATGTATATCCTTAAAAGTACTGTATTAAAAAGTAACTAAATGTTACACTGTTTTATTTCTTAAATTTTATAAATACACAAAACCTAGATAGTTTTTATTCATCATTAAATGACTACTTTTTTAGATATAAAACGTAACCAGGTTGAACTATCCAGCTGATCCATAGTGCAATTTGAAATACTTTTAGTATAATTCGGTTCAGTAGTTCAGATAATAATGAAAAATCAGAGATTCGGTGGTGGTGGTCGCTTATTATATTGCCACCAAGAACGTAATTCCTAATTATCACCTAATTTTTGGCAGCTGACATATTAACGAGAGTAAAACACATTCAGCCAATCAAAAACAGTTGCCCTGATTAACGCTGTTTCCGTTATAGTACCAACCTAGCCGAAGAAGAAGAAGAAATTGATCATGGATCCCCATTGTGATGTTTAATTTAAAGGGTCTGGTCTAATCTATAATAAAAATAGATTGTGTTCGACATATTATGTTCAAATACATCCGGTGGGTTATTTATAATTTACCGGGTTTAACTAATATTCCATTTTCAAAATAGTTATTTTAGTTTATTCAATTGATATGCGAGAAACTCCAGTAGTACTCAAGGTCTTTATAAGAGTTGGAAATAATCATTAACCGCGCATCTTCTGACAAGAAAGTATAGTCTAGCTTATCTGACAACGCGGTCTACTAATTGAATTCTTATAATGATCCTATGTATTAATGATCCACACCATTTATGCTGGACGGCTAGGCACCGTAGTACAAACACATGATGTCCCTAGTGAATATTCCTAGCGTACCGTACAGTTATTGCGTCAATAAATTTGCCAAGATCCGGGAAGAGAGTGATACCTGTGTAGCAGACGCCTCGACATACCACAACACAACGTATTCGTGTACTCCGTGAATAGCTCAACCTTGCTATATATAGCAGACGGGGGCGACCCCACGCAGTCGGCACTGGTCCTGTGACTGGGGTATAGTACTATTGTCCCACCTCTGCAAACAAATCAAGAACCTAGTAAAAACACCTACAGTAAACTTAGTGGCGGCTCGTCCGTATGGATTCTTGGAAAGAGCCTATTTTCCTAATATCAACAAGAAAATTTTAAACTGATTATATTCATATAATAAACTAAGTACATACAATTTTTAAATGTCTATAAATAATCATCTGAAGCCAACGATGAAGAAGGTGATTGTTGGAGTGGGTAGAGCATCCTTAGTTCCGTGTATTAAATCCGATTCGATAAGGGAGCTCCACCCATTCCAACAGTCAATCAGTCAGGATGTTTGTAACGATTAAATTTCCCTACTCGCTTTGACTGGAAAGGCTGGAACAGACCTGGCCTTCCCTTCTTCCAAGGCGACATGACTGACATTTACAGTACCCGCTATCCCTCAATCTGGGAATCTTTACAGGAGTCGGCCATTACTACCATTTTTATCCATCCTGAATATCTTGTCAATCCGTAAGCAAGGTCCTTTTAGGACTAAGTAGAATGAGAGGCGCCTCAGATTCTTGTATTGAGTGAAAAAAAAATCAAAATGTCACCCGAAGAATTGTTAGTAGCTTTGCCATCGTAGTCTTCGCGGGGTAAACGGACTGTAGGTCCACGTCATAAAACTGCCGGAAGCATTTCTTACCTACTTCTTAAGGGGTGGACAGTAGGTCCACGGTCCCGGCCTGGGACCCACTGTCCGACTCACGGGTTTCTTTTGACGAGGGGTTGATAAGGGATCGTCGTACTCACACTGCAGCACTTGAATGGATGTTTAGAGATCTAAACTCTATATATGCTACATCATTTTCAGTACACTACATAAGACAGCTGCAAAAAGAATGAAACTAAATTATATACATAAAATAAAGTCAGGTTAGTTACGCCATTTCGAATGTCTGTAACGATTATAGTGTCTACTGGTATATACAGTATTATACAAGCGATGGTCCAATATAAGGAATAACTAATACAAACTTACTGTAGATGTTTATGATTCATTAGGACAATACCAACCAAATTAATCAGATCGTAATATAATGCTATATGGAATTCGTTACGATATAATCGCTATTAGTAATCCACTTCATATGTGCTAGCTTGAGTAAACTGTTGTTAATATTTGCTGCTTTAGCAGTACGCTGTGCGAATGTAGTGGAAGCATCACTGACCAAAATAAAGAATAAATGCAGGTAGAAAAACTAATGCACGGCCAGGTCAGTTTTGAAAAGTAGGACAGTTAGTCCACAGGTGTCAGCGTGGACTAACTGTCCTACCCTGCAGAAAAGTGACGTCAGCCACCCTCGTCAAACTAGGCGTGGACCTACTGTCCTACAATCTCTTCGCGGACACCGTGGAAGTCACCCAAGATAAATCAAATGGCAAAATTTCTCGGAAATGACAGTTGTTTGAATAGGAGAGTTAGGACAAAGCACTGATTTCAGTGTTGCTGCCATCTATGGGCGGTGAACGCAACTATGTAAGCAGTTCGGTATAAGAAGCACACAAGCTTGATGGAAACGCGACAACAGCTTTCTTTCATACTATTTGTATACAGAGTGTTTGAAAAAGAACTCCCTAGTTTTAATGTGTCCTAGAATCTATACAATAGAGACATACACTATTCTAGTTTGTGGTTTTTGATTCATCGACTCTCCAAGTCTTCTCTTCTGCAGTTGGCAGGTCTGATTGACCTTGAGACGGTACCAGTGCTCTTGACACTCGCTTTCCAGGAAGGTGAACAGGCAGGGCTGGTATTAACTTGGCCACCATGAGTCCAGACTTAACCCCACTAGACTTTATTTTGGGGCCACATAAAAAATGTTGTGTAGTGTGAAAATACCAGAGACATCAATCATTTACGGGAAAGAATCATCGCGGCGGTTGGGACAATACACTTGAAATGTTGGTGAATGTGGCGAGAAGTGCAATATCATCTTATCGTGTGCATAGCACAAATGGACCACACGTTGAAGTCTACTAACATTAAACAAAACTTGAAAGAATTCTCTTTCGTGACAAATACTCATTGATGTAATTTTTCATTAATTTTCCCATTAAATTTATACTAAACTCGACAGAGTTTTTTAAACATCCTGTAATGTATAAATTCGAAAGTTTGGAAGATTTCTGGATATTTGGAAGTTTTATGTTGAATCACACAAAACCTATAGAACAGATTTGGACGAAATGTGGCATTTTCATTACTAAGGTTTAGGAATATTGTATATTGCATATGTACATTTTATTCCAAAATACCGCTCACAGTTGCTTTCAAAAATTGTATGTATTATATATGTAAAGTTGTGATCCCTAGGCGATGTTCTCCCTCCAACTTTCAAACTTGCGAACCGTTCTGTTCCCTGAGAGTTTTAAAAATAGCCTAATGTGTCTTAATCTATTCATATTTTCCGTATGGAGTGAGACTTTAGGGAGGTGTGTTAAAAACAAATTAGAGGAAGTTTACAAAAAAAGGATGTTAGAATAATCAACAAAATGAATTATACAGAGTCGTGTAGGGAAGCTTTCAGAGAGTCGGGATCGCTGACTTTTCCTTGCCTCTATATTCTTGAGGTGATTGTGCATTGCAGATTTTGATGCGCTTTTATTCGCGGCGTTGGCGTTTATCGATATGAAACCATATGTAGTGACCACTTCAGAACTGAACAAAATAGACTGACATTGTCTCAACACCTACAACAACAAGGTAGTGTCAGACTAATCAATAAACTCCCTGAAAGTATAAACAATTATGATAGCCAAAATCGATTAAAAACCCGTCTCAAATCCTTTTGGTATCCAATGTGATTTACTCTGTTAATGAAAACATGATGAGCCACTTGGATACCTACTTGAAAGTGCTGGATCTGAAATCAGAGCGACTTTGTTTTTAATGTATAAGGGCGCATTATGAAAGCAATGCACATCTTCTACGAAAATATATTTAGTCATTCGATTGTTACAAATTGTTAAAAATAGTTTTATGCCGCATCATTACTGCATAGATGATTCTGCCACGCATGTAAGCACCCTGGAACTTCTCGACTGAAATGCCTCTTAGGAACTTTGTAACTTGAGCTTGGATGTTCTCCACCGAGTGCTTTCCCAGTCGGGGGAAGAAGAAATTCACACGGAGACAGTTCAGGGCTGTAAGAAGGGTGCACCAAAGAGCTCATTTTATGGTCATGTAGAGTGGGTAATGACTAAGGCCGTGGAGCTTGAAGATATTTTTGGTTTCAGAACCGACACACTCGACCAGGCGTTTCAGTCTCTTGAGTACAGTACCTCCAGGTAAAATGATGCGTTGGCAGATTGTCCTTGCGGTAAAAACTCAAAATGGATGATTCCTCAAACGTCAAAGAAGACAACATGCAATGTTTTGAGTTTTGCTCAGGCGCGCTTTTTGGGTTTGGGAGAAGATTGTGTGTACCACCTTCCGCATTGAGATCTCGAAATGCATTACTCTTCAAAGGCCTCTTAAAGCATTGGATCAGTTTCCATCACATTCTTCCCAAGACCCACACAAAATTCGATCGCGTACCGCCGTACCAGCGAGCGCTCAATTGCGCCGTAACACAGTCGAAAAAAATATACTTTGTGCAAAGACACGTCCTACAGTTTGGAGAGAACTGAGACTGAGCGCGTTAGGAAGGGCAGAATCCCCATCACATTATCCGACCGGTCAGAGCAATAAATACTTTATTTAATAATTTGTTGTATTTTCATAAATGCATCCTGTGATAATAATTATTACTTATTATTATTATCATCATTATCGAGAAAACTCTACAAGGAGAGTAGCTGTCTAGTCATTAATTATTTCCTCTTTTCAAATACTTTTACCTAACATCAAAAAACACAAACTAATAACAAAGAGGTTGTCGCTGTCCATTGACTGCAGTACCCCGCCGCGCCGCCCCGCTCTCTGTACTACGCTGTTTACCTACTACTGTTTATATTTGGTTAGTCTGAACATGTTAGGAACGCTGACTTGTTTACTAATACACTACTTTAACGTTTAACACATAGCAAACAAAAACACCTCTCGTTATACATTTTACGAAATGGATTGCGAGAAGTAGCTCGAGCACCTACGTACTGGTACTCTACGCTGGGTGAGTACTCTGTACTCTCGTGTTTGTAGAACTCTGCAGTTGAGCCATTCCAGCTGTGTGTGTATTCAGTATTCCTGAGCCATTCCCGCTGTGTGTGTATTCAGTATTCCTGAGCCATTCCAGCTGTGTGTGTATTCAGTATTCCTGAGCCATTCCAGCTGTGTGTGTATTCAGTATTCCTGAGCCATTCCAGCTGTGTGTGTATTCAGTATTCCTGAGCCATTCCAGCTGTGTGTGTATTCAGTATTCCTGAGCCATTCCAGCTGTGTGTGTATTCAGTATTCCTGAGCCATTCCAGCTGTGTGTGTATTCAGTATTCCTAAGTATCCAGACTTGGCATTCAATGGTAACAATCAAACACCCAAATAATGAATAGCTAACGGCAAGAAGCTGAAAGCTCAGTATTAGACATCCTAATATTAATAATATTACAAATGCGAAAGTCTCTTAGTTCTTTTTTTCTTCACGCATAAACTACCCAACCGATTGTACTGAAATTTTACATGGACATTCTTACGGTTCCTGGAATGAATATTGGCCGATTCTTATTTCGAAAATCCCCCGGGCTATGCCTTAGTGGTCTTTAAACTAGTGAAAATCCCATCTTGGTTTCTAAAGTTGCAAAATATTAATTAAAAGTGCCAGCTAATTGTAATTAACTGTTCTGTGTATACATTGTATTATACAGCACAGGTTAATTAATTTATCCACTACTTTCTATTATTGTTTTATGTATAATCTAAAAATATAGAGTAAGCTTGGCAGTAACAATACTTCTTATGTCAATCTTTTCTGCAACTGGTGTTGAGCACAGAATAAACAAATATCCAGATAGTAAAATTAAAAGATTGATAAAACATATACTTTTAAGTTTATATATTTTAAGTAACTATTAAGTATTAGATGTAAGAGTCGAAGTTACTAAGTTTTCCTATAAATTTAAATACTTACAAAACCCATCATACAGCTGTCTTTTGAAAGAAGGGGGTGCCTTAGCACCCCCTGGAATAAATATCCCCCTTGGCTCTAATGTCACGCATGGAAAGTGCTTATTCAGTGCACGGACACGGTCAAGGCACTGAACTAGCACCCCTCAGTTTCAATATTTCTTATATATTTAATATATTTAAGACATACAGTAATGTATTACTGTTCTAATAGAGTTATGAACTGGCAACATCTTTTAATCGAGCACTTTATAAGGGGGAAGTGTGGGGATTTTCGTAAAATTTGGTATGGAATTCCTCCCCTTTAAATTAGATCATAGTTGTGATTTAGATTTTGAAGTGGGTAGAGTAAAAAGCAGTCTGAATTCCGAAAACAAAATTAAAAATTATCATTATCATAATTGGTTTCTCCAAATGGATGCAGCAACACCTGTTTTTAAAAATTTAATATTCTTCTAAATTCTCTCAGTTTAAAGTCGTCCAAATTTATTATACTGGCGATCTCAACATCGATGCCTTGGACCACACTGGCCACTTAACCCAGCGGCTACGTGATAATCTTAATTTTTCCGTTTAATCTGGTCAGTAAACACGCCAACACGAGTGACCACCACATCGAGCACAGCCATCGACAACGTCATCACAAACATTCCAAACGCCACAATCTCTGTACTAGATGTGACCATCTCTGACCACTTTACTCAGGAGACCATAATTAATAATTTCAAGTCAAAATATTAATTATGGTTTCTAGAACTGGTTATGGTTTTGATCCGTTAACTCCATCATCCAAAATCCTCACGTCCCTTCGAAAAACATCGCCCTTATGAATTCATAAAAAAAGTGTTTAAATAACTTTGAAAGTGTTGATAAAGCTTTCACCGCATTCCACGATCGTTTTGCTTTGGTTTTCAACGTAGTTTGCCCGTTTAAAAACTTTAGAGAGCATAAACAGATAAAATCGAATTCGTGGATAACTCAGGATATTCTTAAATTACGTGAACGTTTGAAATTTTACAATTCCATATCTACGTGCAAACAGAGAACGAATAATTCAAAGCTGTTTATAGAAATTTCAAGAACAACTATCGTAAAACAATAAGAACATCAAAAGGATTCAAAATCAAAAATAAAACTAACAAATTCTGAACATTCTTTTCCAAAACTGCTTGGAGCATCATAAAAAAGTAACGACACAGCCCAATGAATCTAAACAGTCCAAAATTATAAAACTAAAAATATATAATGAATTAATTACAGGTCCATTAACAGTAGTAGGCGAATTCAACGCCTTTTTTGTCTCTTACGTTATCCGATCAATCCTTCAAATGCTCCAACCAAGTGTCATTGATGGGACCGGTCTCTTCCATGGCACTGTCTCCAGAGAGTGAGGAGGAGGTGTCCCGTCTGATACAGAGATGCAAACCAAAAAAGTCATGTAACACTAACGGCATGTTAATGTGGCTGCTCAAACGCTGCTTCAAGCACATTTTGACTCCACTGAAAAACATGTCTTTTTCTCAAAATATTTTTCCTTCTACCGTCAACAGCTAAAGTCACACCAATTTTTAAAATAGACGATCCTTGCCTTGCAAGCAGCTATCGCCCCATTTCAATCCTTCCAATCATGAGAATGTTTTTAAGCCTTTTCTGTCAAGATTAGAAAAGTTCTTTGAACGTTTTGATGTTGCTTATCAATTCAACTTCAGAAAGAACAAATCCCCTATCAATGCCCTTACAAATTTAATCGAAACCGTTGTCGATGGCCTGGAGAGGCGAGAACAGGTGCTTAGCATATGTCATGATCTGTCCAAAGCATTCGACTGTGTAAATCATGAGACATTGTTGTACCAGTTGAAGACATGTGGTGTTCGAGGTATACCACACGAATGGCTTACGTCTTATCTCAGAGATAGAATCTAGTGTATGCAGATTGTGACTTCCCTGTCAGAAAAATTTAAAATGGCCTATAGTGTACCGCAGGGATCTGTCCTTGGACCAGTACTATTTCCTGTGTACGTCAACAGATTGAATTCGTCGCTTCTAAGGAGTGAGATGGTTTAATACACTGACGATACAACGCTCTGTTTCAAAGCCAAAACAAAAAAAACCACTTAGAAATCAATTCTTTTTTTGGAACTAAATTCATGCATTCAGTATTTCTCAACATTGAACCTGAGAGAAAACAGTGCCTAATCAAATGTGGCACATTTTTGCATTCGGCAATATGAGCCCAAATATTGCACTGCTGTGATGGTGGATGATGTCCTCGTAGAGGAAAATTATTCTACCGAGTTCCTTAGGATGTGCCTTGATCGAGGCCTGACATGGGACGATAACATACAAGGCATCTGTTCAAAGGTTTCTTCGGGCATTTATCCTTTACGAAACCTCTCAAAGTTTTGCTCCTTGGATGTACTAAGAACGGCCTATTTTGGCCTTGTATATCCTCATATATCATACGGGCTGAGACTATGGGGCAGCTGTTCCAAATACACATTATTTAAAGGAGTATTTAGAGTTCAAAAGAAAGCGGTCCGAATAATTTAAAAATTCAAATTCAGAGATTCGTGGGGCAGGGACGTTCATCAATATGGAACTACGAACCGGGACAACTTTCGTATTCAACAGCACAGAACTGCCACAGTCGAACGTTTACCATCCGAGGTTCGTCTTAAGTTGATAAATAAGCTCCAAAAAAAACTCAAAGCCCGATTGAGAAATCTATTGGTGTTGAGTTTGTTCTACTCTGTTGAAGAGTTTATGATAAGCCGCTGGGATAAAATTTGAAATTAATTGGTTCAATCTTTTAGTTATGTTCTAAATTGTAATCGGCATAGCTGAAAACTGTTTAATAAGCGAATTGACGTGCGTTTAAATTGATTTAAACAGATCAAATGTATTTTGCTTCATGGATATTGACGATTGTGTAATTTTTTTTAATTGCGAACGCAATAAAGATTTATTGTTATTATTATATGTGTTGACTTGGTGGAATAATATATGACCAGAGTAAATTTATTGCACAGAAATGAACCAGTGTAAAAACGTCAGCATCAAATTGTTTGCAAATTTGTGAGGACATCTTGGATTCCAAATTTAATTTTAAACTCATTTAAATCAATACCGTTTCATATTTCTTTTTGTCTTCGTTACTATTAAACTGCTTTTACATTCCCATTGCTTATAATGTTCCATGTATTTCGTTGATCTCTTTTCATATTTAATTTATTCGTTTGGTGTTTCCAAGTTTCAGGTGAAGAATCAAGGAGTAATAAATATATGGATGCTAGTAGAAATGGATGCATCAGAGAGATCTTTTATAACTAAGGAGATTGCAAATCTCTCTTAGGGATGCAGCCTGATTACTCTCCCTCCTGAGAAGATGGATTACTCGTTCCATTGAAACTCGTGCCTATTGGAAGCGAAACCAGAAACTCAGAGGTACATCTATTATGACCAAAGAACATGCTCACTGGATAAAGAAAATGCATGACGGTTGATAACCTTTTTTCTGAAAGAGGGCAGTAGTAAGAATCTCGGTCTGTCAAAGTGCTGAGTTGTGGCAATGGTCGAATTTGACAAAGCTTATCTCGATCTGCTTTATTATAGTCATTGATGCTGATGAGGACGAGATAAAGCACCTCGATCTTTACAAGTGGTTTGGTGATAACTTCTTGAGTAACTTCATCTTTTAAAGTTTCCAAGGTCCTAATACGATGTTTGTAGACCTGTGCTTTTAGATAACCCCACAGGAGTAAATCGCATGATGTCAAACTCGGGTGTGCTTTTTGACCGGACAATGTCACCCAGTAATGAGAGGATACAGCCGGTACTATTTCAAACTTCCGTGAGACTGACGAGAAGTGTGGGTGTAGCTCCGCCTCGTTGTAACTTTCTACTCCTCCATGGACTTCATCGAATTGGTTCATCAACTGCGTCTGAAGAAAAATCTCAATAAAGTTGCCCGTATTTTCTGCACTGTTTAAAAATAAAACACACGTCTATTTATCGTCCGAATGTATCTTTCGCATACACCTCGTAAAAGATCTTATCCTTATCCTTCTTCATTCTGCGTCAAAAGCATGGCCTCGTCGATTGATCAATTTATTTAGTTTGTCTTGCCTCTACATTTATAGGTAGATAATTTATAATTAGACAGTTATATTATTTATTCTAACCTGACTGATTCCAGTTAGGGTAGTGGTTTCTTTTGTGTTATCATAGAAAACGATAATTTTCATTATTCTTTTACGTTATCGAAAAAAGAATAAAAGTTTTTAAAGCATGTAGCCCTGTCGCGTAAAGCGTCCTTGTTATCAAGAGTTGAAATTCATTCAATCACTGTAATTTTCATACCTGACGATGTTTTTAATGGTTTAGATATTTGAAACTTATTATTATAACATTGTAATACATACGTACATCTTCATTTAGAATGTAATTAAATATGTGTGCTAAGCAAGATTCAGAAACATTAGCCTCGTAAATTTATTTTTTTGGTTATGATAGATCTGAGAACGGAGACATCAAGTGCAGAGCGAAGGAAGAGAGGAACTAATTGAGGGCTGGAGGAGTAAATCTGGGTAGTGGGACTGCCGGTGGTGGGTGAAGGGTGAGTGCGCTCCTGCTCGTGCATCCACGAGCCGTACGGCAGGAAACAGACTGAAAATCCGAAGGTGTGGGATGTCTTTTTAAGAATTAACACAGATTCCATATGAATACGATTTGTATAATTTAAAAAACTTCAAATTTTAGATATAATTCTCTCAGAGGGAGTAACATGTTTTTAATTCTAAAATATATCAGATTAATGCTTTTCCCGTAACATTTATACACATTAGAAAAATTAACTAGTTTTTTTTTTCAAAATAAAAAATATCCGGTACCTTCGATTATACGAGTATTTTACGTACCTACTGTAAAAATTTGAAATCCTTATCATCAGACCTTTTCCATTTGGCCTGATTATAAAAAAGACCCAAAATGACCGCAAATGTCTATAATTTCTGAAAAGGGACGTGAAAATTTTTTTTGCTCTTTTTCTGTCTTCAGGAAGGATAGGTTGAAGGATTGTGACTATTATATTTTAAAACATTGACACAACCCAAATTCTATTGCACCACCTTGACCGTTACCTTTGTGCGATAATCTTCAAACATGTTGGACCCTAGTAAGCACATTTGGCTACACAATACCATTTAATTACTCAATCACAGAAGGAATCACTGAAAAAGCCAATATTCTTGAACATGACACCAATGTCATGTCAGCAATGGTAACCGGCTTTTTGTCATTCTGACCACGTGACTCCCAAGATGGTCGGATATGAGGGGTTCTACTGTATTGTATTGCATTCGAATGCTGTGTTTGAAGGCTAACGCCACAAACATCTTCCTCGCAATTTCTTCCTTATGCGACGAATTACATTTAAGTACTTATGATATAATAATATAATTGTCCCTATCCATTTTTTCTTCAGAGAAGTTTTTAATGAGAACGTTCCCGTTGTTTTGATGTGGAGATGCGATAGCGGCAAGATGGTGATCGTAGTCTGCGACAGTAGCACCTGTTCTGGCTCATACTGACAGTACACCGCGGTGCTGCCAGAAATACCGCTGCTGACGTCATCGCGATAACGTAACATCAGTCGCGCCGCGCCGCCCAGAGCCAGTGAGGTCACTCTCTCGCCAAGTCCATGGTGCAGCGTCCCGTCCACCGAGAATCTACCCTCTGTCAGATATAACTTGGAGTTTGGCACATATGTAGTGGTTCACCATAGGGTCAAGATCCAAAAATGGCAACTCTCGAATAGTTTCATTTGTGAGTCCCATGTTATATTTCTCCGTCAGAAATACCAAACCCGTTACACATAAAACTAAGAAAAACGTTGAAATGGATATGTATATATATATATATATATATATATATATATATATATATATATATATATCCATATATATCCAGACATTTCCACATGTTGCACGTTGTGTTGAATGTCACAACTCCTATATGTCTAGCAAACAATAATTCTCTAGAAGCAACCACATGGCAGTGCACATCAGGGCTTCATGACGTCATCAAAGGTCTCTTTATAAGTAAACCGTAAAGAAATATATATCTATATGTCCGTCTGCCCGCTTGTTCAATAACGCTTGATATAACGCTCCTAGACAGTTGAAACTCGGTGCATGAGTGCCTATTAGTCCAAGGAAGTGCGCTAATAAATCTAAATAATGATTAATATATTTTTATTGGAGCATGTATCTTAAAGATCTATATGAACAATATAACAGCGATTTACATTCTGTGACATACATTCATGTAATTTGTTTGCTTATCTTATATATATATATATATATATATATATATATATATATATATATATATATATATATTTGTACAAGTGGCAATAGCCTAATTTAATTTCAATAAATCAGGTACAATCATATAATACATGACATTTTAAGTATTTTTTCCTCATACAATTTTTTTATTTACACAGTGGAATTGTAAATAATAAAGTGGAAAGGCAATTTTAAAACTCGGTGGCAAAATTTGATTAGAGCGTGCTCTTGTGTTTTAGTGCTTTCTCTAACTCACCGAAACTTTTAATATTTGAACACTGTTATAAAACCTAACTTAATGAACGAAAAAGCGAATGCACACATATATATGTGCATAAAGGTATGTGTGTGTGTGTGTGTGTGTGTGTGTGTGTGTGTGTGCGTGCGTGCGTGCGTGCGTGCGTGCGTGCGTGCGTGCGTGGTGTGTGTGTGTGTGTGTGTGTGTGTGTGTGTGTGTGTGTGTGTGTGTGTGTGTGTGTGTGTGTGTGTGTGTTTTGAAGACGGACATATATATGTATATTTGTTACGGTTTACTTATAAAGAGACATTTGATGACGTCATGAAGCCCTGATGTGCACTGCCATGTGGTTGCTTCTAGAGAATTATTGTTTGCTAGACATTTATAGGGATTGTGACATTCAATACAACATGCAGCAAGTGATAAGGTCTGACTTATGGTAAACCTATATATTGTTAAAACGAATATATAACATTTTCATATAAAAGATGTCCTGCCAGGGTTTGTTAGTCAAAGATGGAAGATTCTAAGGCTTGGAAAGCAGGAAGAGATACAGATACAAGGACTGTCCTTTGACCACAAAATCAGTAACTTTCTTTCTTGGACCAAGGGATACTCATGCGTGTTCTTACTGAAGTTTTATTATTTTTATATATAGACAACTAGACATCTTAGCACTGTCTATTATAATTTTATGTCGGTGATTATAATAAAATAGTGTATATTTCCTTTATCACTTTGAAGTTTTAGTCGAAAAAAAGTAGATAATACATATTGTTCCCTAAAATTTTAGTTAATAGTGGATAACATGTATTACCAGATATATAACGCTGCAGACAGTTAATTTATTACACCTACTACCTAATAGTACTTCAGATATTCAAAGCACTGAAATCTCACTTTAAAAATTCCTTATTTAAAGATTTCGTCAATTATAACGACAATGAAGTTTTAAATCTATACATTTATTGGGTAAAGAATTATTTAACAAAACTTTTTAAGATTGAATTCTGTTGGCAATTTTTCGTGGCATTGAGATATGGAAAACGTTACCGTCCGCGACACGATTAGGTACAGTAAATATTTTAAACTGCAAAGACAATTTGTTATTTTCTAGCTAACAACGACATGTAAGTTTAGCTTTTTTATCTCCTCACATTAAATCTTGGCAAATGTATATGATTGAAATAAATTTAAAAGTTTGTACAATTAATTATGTAAATGTACGCTCAGGATAAGTGTTGTATTCATTTAGATTTTTACGATTCAGATAAGTAAAGACATTTTTGGAAACGCATGATGCTTTTCTTTTAATAAATTTGGGCAATAAATTAAATGAAACTATCAAGATTTTAAATTAAAGTTAAAAGGCTGCTATCCTGAACAAGATCAATGTAAAGGCCTCAAGTTTTTACAAATGTTTATATTCGTGAATGTTTCAAAATGATATTTTACAAGTTATTTAAATCTACCCTCTTCTTCTATTGTATAAAATACTAAGACATTAAAACATTATTAGCGTAAAACAGTTTTTAATTTGTTAGGGCTGTACTCTTGAAGAAGTGGGTAGATTTACAATCCTCGTAAAGTGGTGTTGTACTTTTTTGTGACAAATAAGATAGCAAATGTCCGAAATCCTTTCAAACAACCATCGTCAATAATACATGTTAAACAAAAATATGTGTCACGAACCGGCACATTAAAACTTGTTAGGCAGATTAAATAAAAAAATATCAAAGGCATTTGACAATTTCTTTGGGTCTTTTTTACACCTGAAACGGAGGGTAGATTTCATTCCTAAAAACGCAGTGATATACATTTTTGTAGAATATGTCCGAAATACTTTTATAGTTTCAAAACCTTCCATGTTTTTCTGTACATTTCTCCAACGTGCACAGACTCTATTATATGAGCAATGACTAAATTGAGCAGAAAAATAGTTTATTGGAGGTAGAAGTAATTCATGTGGACACTGGTCTTACAAAACAAGATAAGGAATGAATGTACAATACTGGTGAAAGTGATAAGATAAGGAATTAAAACATTGATAAAGGATGTGACCATTAATCCGTAACTAGCATCCACTAAGTATTTTAAACTGCTTTACTTTTTTGTAATCTTCAATTCCTTGTTTTATGAGGCAGTTTTATAAAACATAAAAATTAAGTACAGTTGTTATTAAATTGTTTTAATCTTTTTGTAGCTTGCATGTTTTTTAATATTAAAACCGATAAAAGTAGGTAACCGAATACTTAACTATGGTCATATGGCATACCATTTTAAAGCCTATTAAATGGCAAAGTTTTTAATATTACTTGACACATTATTGTGTACAGGGTGTGGTAAAAAGATGGGGTTCAATGATATTTCAGTTTTTCTGAAACTTAGCAACTTTGCAATTTAATCAACCTGAAGCTTAATTTTCTTTTCTTACCGTTTGAACCGATAACTTTTTCAAATTGAAAATTTAACAGAGAATCTAAAAATGATGTAGTTTGCTCTCATATGTCTATAAGTTGCTGAGAAATACATACAGATTTACGTACAAAAACACGGGTTTTTTTAGAAAAACTAAAAATAATTCATTTCAGACATAATTTTTGGAGTTATACTTTTTTATAAACGCCATTGTATCACATTTACATTGCATTATAACCCAAAAAATTTTGTCACACCAAGAGCCACTCACCCTGTAGGCTATAATGTACATTTTATGTAGTACAAATTGAATGTAATTTCTTCCTTTGAACACGTAATAGCGAACCTAGATCAGTTTATGGTATAATTTAAAATGTATACATAAATATTTTAAAACTTCTCACGATGGTACATACAACTGAGGTTCTTCTATACACTGACTGTTCTACCTTAGATTTTCATTAAAACACATTGTCGTTCTTACACTATCGCAGCAACTTACATGTACAATACTCATCTTTCTTTTTAAAGGTCTTCTAGTAAACGCAAACAAACAATATATTATTACAGTATTATGGAAAATTTACGCTTCGAAACTGTGTTTTTGCCAACTAAAATAATCGTTAACAACAAGTCTGAGATCAAAATATTTATAATTAAAACCTACTACGTATATTTTCTCCGCAAATGATTTAAAGTGATCTCCCTTCTTTACATAATCCAGCCTGTCGTAAAACCCCTTCTAACTTCTCTAAATCATGTTTCTCTTGTAACACCTGTTCACTCGAATTTTATTCGTTTGAGCCATTCAACTTCTGCGTCTGATCCATTGGTCAGCCATACATATTC
The DNA here is from genome assembly GCF_021130785.1 of Homalodisca vitripennis. Classification (NCBI taxonomy): domain Eukaryota; kingdom Metazoa; phylum Arthropoda; class Insecta; order Hemiptera; family Cicadellidae; genus Homalodisca; species Homalodisca vitripennis. The sequence goes on from NC_060211.1 coordinate 31,138,566, forward strand.
ATTTTGTGTAGTCTACCCATCTTCCACATAATAAAGAAGTGTTTCATCGTGTCTGCAAAACAATAGATTTTTTTCATTTCCGACTCGCTCTGCTCAATTAATACGTAGTTATATTCTGGATTATTACTACAAATGATGTAATAAACAAACAAAAATTATAATTTTTATCAATCCGTCTTCCAATATGATTTTTTTGTTAAATTTTCATGAAATCATACTGCTAAAAAACAAAGAATTTGTTTTGTACAATAATACATATTTTCACCATTTGTATTGAAAAAATAAAGGACATTTAATTATTAAGAATGGATATGTATAAATCTACTATGTACAATGTCTTTCAAAAGTATAAGGACACTAGTAAGATACTAATACATATACTGTAGTACTTAAATCTTTGCTAAATTTAATTATGTTATGCTATTAGGTATCATAAAGCAAATTTAAAAAAACAAAATGTTTGGACACAAATTAGATCTCTCTACCTTTTACAGCGGATTCCACTTTTTTGTGAAAACGGCTTGAAAAAAAATAGTATTAAACATAATATATAAATTTTTGTGTTACTTAACTTAAAAACATTGTAAATTAATATATAACAGCTGTTCATAGATAGCTGTAATAATGACAAAAGCTGTTTTAATCAGTTGTACTAATTCGTAAAATCCAGATCTACATGGCTTTGAAGTGTTTATACAATATCATGACTTCAAATATGACACTGGGTACTTAACCTCGTGACAGACTTCTCGCGATGTTTAAAAACGTTTTCTAAAGCCAGCTAAACATCCCTTAACTAGGAACTAGTTGTCTTGTTTTATCCGTTCTAGAGTTATAATTTGTTATACTAATCTTTGTGTTTTTAGACCGTTTTTATGACCAGAAACAAAATTGTGGAATCCGCTGCATTAAATACAGAGTGATATTATTTTCCGTAAAAGAGGTTTTGTTTCTCGTTATATGGCAATGGTTTAACATAATTAGTTTTAGCAAATTTTACTACAGCCTACGTATAAGTATGTTGCTGGTGTGCTTATACTTTTGACAGACACTGTATATTAAGAATATTGTAAAAATGGAAGTGTATGGACCGCAGTTTTGGAATGTACAAAGAGGAATTAAAGTTAATCAAAAACTTACACGGAGGAAGTAACACCTGTTCAAGAATGTTAGAAGGGGTTAGTGTGCTAAATGGGCTTTTTCAATTGGCTGGGTCGTAGTTATATTTTTTAAGTACGAGAACACTTATCCTCAGAATCATTGTAACTACTCTGCTGTTTTGTAATGATTTTTTACTTCTACCTTTATATTAGGAAGGATATTTGGAAATATAACATCCACCTTCCCATTCCTAACTCTTAATATTTAATTACGAAAATGATATAATTTCGAATTAACAATCATTATAATACTATGTAACATTAAGTACTACTTTACTGTCATTAAACAGCCAATTAAAGTTATATTACAAAACACTCAAAATATTGTGAAAATAACCCAACCGATTAAAAAATTCTTAGTATCACTCATATCGCTAATGAGTATATTCATATAAAACCATCTTTAAGTTTAAAATTTAGAACATACAGATAGATCATTAGAGTTGGTAACATGCATGTTGATAGCAATGTTTCGAAACTGTAAATACATCATTTTGTAATTTATCTTTAAACCACTAATGTAATGAACATGTGTTAATATTCCTGAAACATATTGTTTTAGTTTTACACTAGTTTTGAAAATATTAGTGTGTAATAGAACAATTCCAAATTTAAAAAAGTCAATTTACCATAAGCAAATATGGCTACTACTTATTAAGCGTCTAAATTCCTACATTATCTATTTACTGTACATTGCACCATTTATACGCCACAGTCAAAAAAACTGAATAACGCAATTGATTACAGTTAGTTGTGGATCAAACTTCTACTTTGTATATTTACTGTATATTGCACCATTTATACGCCACAGTCAAAACAATGAATAACGCAACTAATTACAGCTAGTTGAGGATCAAACTTCTACTTTGTTTGTTTACTGTACTTTGCACCATTTATACGCCACAGTCAAAACAATGAATAACGCAACTAATTACAGCTAGTTGAGGATCAAACTCCTACTTTGTGTATATTTACTGTACATTGCACCATTTATACGCAACAGTCAAAACAATGAATAACGCAACTAATTACAGCTAGTTGAGGATCAAACTCCTACTGTGTATATTACTGTACATTGCACCATTTATACGCCACACAGTCAAAACAATGAATAACGCAATTAATTACAGCTAGTTGTGGATCAAACCGTGATTAAAACTTCGCAGTTGTGCAACTATTTACAATTGTATGTATCTTAGCTTTCCGTTCTACAGCCAAATCCATTGCACTGGTCGTCATTATTACTTTGTTTATTGTTTCAATCTAGATTTGGGAATAGACGTATGTGTCTTTAGGTGGTGAAACTGGTTTTTGGTTAGGTTTTTTATTTGCGAGTACTCGCTCTTTACTATGACTTCTCTGCATATAGATAAATTATAAATATTCTCTAACTCTCCACATATAAACTATAGGCATTTATAAAAAAACATTTTGAGAAATGTTTTAACTTCGGCCATATAAGAACAGATGAAGGCAAACACTTTTTTATAGTACTTATATGAAATATAAATTAGAAGTTTTAATGACTTAGCACTGTATTAAGTAAATAACATTTGTTTGTTTAAAAACCTGGTTTTTGGCAAAATATTACTTAAATAAATTGAATTTTGATATATCAAAATATCATATTTTGACATCATATATATATATATATATATATATATATATATATATATATATTATATAATATATATATATATACATGTACATCCTGGGTGTAACAAAAAACGGTTGGGCTGGCTATGCTTTTTTCAGTTGCTATCTGTGATTCTAAGCTAATAATTAAGAATGGTTTTCCCAATTACCACTACGTTTAGCAGTAATACGCCATTTTTTTATGAAAACTATTTAATATTTGTTGATATCTTTACTATTTTTACAAAACTTGATAAACGGGTCTATGTTAGAAGGCATTAATTTTTAATTAGTTTTAATATTTTAACAACGTTTATATTAATTAAAATATTAAATATTTAATTTTTGTTTTATCAAAATGTTTTAAACTACGAAAAACTGTTATAATTTTGCCTTCCTAAAGGACCTTAATAGGAAAATCGGTTATGAAATAACAATTTTCTGGAATGTTTCGTATAATATAATGGCCCATAACTAAATGACACATAATTTAACAGTATTTAAATAGCTGTTATGTAAATCATCAGTTACTATAATTAGATATAATACCTTCTGATAGGTTTACCAAGTTGTGTAACAATCGCAAAGATAACAACAACGATAAAATTGTTTAAAAAAATGGTGTATAGCTGCTAAACGAATTGGGAATTGGAAAAATGTATAATTTATGTTTAGCTTAGAACCACACATGGAATCTGAAAATGCATAGCCAGCCCAACATTTTTGTTATACCCTGTATAGTAAAATAATTGTATCGAACTCGGCTAAAAAATATTGTGAACAAAACCAGCTATAGTGTGTTAAGGATAGATTAATTCAATTTACTTGATTATATTTTCACTAAATAACAGGCGTATAAGATAGTAAACCCACATATGTAATAAGATGTTCACAACTTCTACGATAATTATAATACTTAACATTAAAAGTATAACTAAACTTTTTACTCCTGAGTTATTAAATTATACATTATATACCCCTTTATGTTTTATTTCATTTTGAATATTCTATAACACAAGTGGTTTGACAGGCAAAAGCGTCCCAATCAGATTGGCCAATCGGTCAACCGCCCAGAGGTATAAAGTCCCGTCTTCGATTGTCACCGTATTTAATTAAAGTAAAGGGTTAGAAATGGCGAGAGTAGATGTGATGAGTTCGTTGCCTCAAGGAATAGCCGCCACCACCACGGCAGTACGGCTAAATCCGGCCAGCCCTTGGCGCTTCCTTACACTTTAGTCAGTGTCTAAGTTTATCGTCAAAACTGGGATATCTGTGCACGAGATTCCGCGAGTCGCCGCCAGATAGCAGCATCGTACAGCGATTCATGGTCAATTTCATTCTGCTCTTGATTCACAATGAACAATCGCTCAAAACATATTACCATAAATGTTGAGATGTGTTGTTGAGTTTCAAGAACCTCAAGGGTTTGTATTTTAATTTTCTGTGGGAATTGAGTATCGATTAAAGTGTCATTAAAATATTTTTGTTTGTCACCAAAGTATTAATTAGGTGACTATGCTAGAACTTTATTGGTGTTGTAATCAAATCACATGCTGAACTTTTCATACAAAGTAAAACACTCTTTACAGATTGATTCATCATCTGTGATTAAAATGGTCACTCCTTTTTAAATGTATTCAAGTGGATATTTACAACAGTTGAAAGAGTAAAGTAAGGGAGGGGAGATTGGAGCATACATTTTTATCGCTATGTAGCGCTAAGAAATGTTGTTCTCAAATGTCCAAATGATTCGTTGGAAATTATACTATCATAACAGTAGCACTACGCCAAATAGTTTTAAAATTGTATATGGACTGGAAATAGGGAACTCAATTAATTTACTGATTTTTCAGTTTTAACAAAATAAATTGTCGTTCAGTTAGCAGGTCCATGTCCTAAAAAACAAAAATTTCCTTGCAATGTGCCTGTCAAATTTAAGAATATAACTGCTAAGCAAAGTAACCTAAGTCACATTGGGAATTGAAAAATCCTTTAATTTTACCGCCTGACGCGTACATAAGGTAAGAATTGCCTCCATTAACAACATCAGCTTGTTTTAGTTAACACCAATAAACATAGCTAACCAATATCAACATCAACACTCCATGGCTATGGCTGGAAGGGTTGATTCAAAGAGAATGTTCAGTTAAGCTCCAATTTCACTTTACCCTCTGTGCAGCGTCTGGAATCTGAAGAGATCCAAAAACAGTCGATGACGAAGACGTTCCAAACGAACCGAAAGCGTCTTGTAGCCTAGGTGTCTCTAATGTCGAAACTATGCAGAGTTCGTTTTCAACATCTTCATCACCGACTGTCTTTGAATCTCTTGATGCTAATTTGCTAATGCTAATTCTTATTTTATGATTGGACTGATCATACAGAAAAGAAACTGACACAATTTATATTCTGCCAAATCTCATAGGGTGACATGCACCATCATAGAAGCAATGTTTCCTAAAAAAAAAAGAAATAAACACTCATAACATTTTAATTGTATAGGTTAGTTCGTTTTCGATATATCGTGCATTAAAAACCTACAGTCGTAAGGAAATTTAATTTTTCCAGGTTCTCGCCTTAGCTACTGCTCAGCCAATAATTGAATTTTCACTAATACGCTCCATCGATCTAAAAATGAGCAATGAAATTGCATCAGTAGTAGAACCTTTGATTGTATTAGTTACAGTACAATCAAAGGCAAAACTTTGAAATATTCCAGTGTACAAATAGACTCAACTACTGAACACTTTACAATTAACGTTTTAAAACTTGAGAATCAGTGACACAGTTTTTATGTTCCGTTTCCAAAGTTGGTTAAGAAAACGTCAATCCTTGTTTAGTAATTCCAAGATATCTGACTGCCGAGTCAGACCCAGAAACGGAGACTTATAAGCGGGTCTGTATAGAAAACCCTGAAAAATTCAGTAGAAATTTAGTTTTTCAGCGCTAAACAAATTTACTTCAATCAGCTCTGTAAAGCACACGAAAAAGTCTCTGAATAGCCTCGATGCGTGTTCCAGACATGGGTGGCAAAATCAAGATGGATTCAGGTAAAATGCCTACAAAGTACCAGACAATAATCTTTATTGTTGAAACCCCAAAATATTCTTGTAAAAAGACTAGAATTTCCCAATTATAAAGACACTGCTTTCGTATTCCTATAACACACCTTATTTTCCCTGGGAGATCAACTTAAGTACTTTCTTAACACGTATTTCTATTGGAACCACATTCGGAGAGAAAATAAGGGTAAATTTTAGTTAGCTTGGCTGAGGAAGCTTTAAAATTTCAAATTTATAGTTAATTTCTCTCTCAAGATGCCCTGCGGACAGACAGACAATCATACAGAACATAAATTTTTACACACCCCCCCCCCCCCCCCCCCCCACACAAAAGAGAAATTCATGTCAGCCTTCAATGGCTACCTGTCAATTTCCATTTTGGACATGCAGCATCATAAAACTCATTCCTTTCTAAAGGTTACAGATGAAATTTTCCTTTTCACATAATACTCTATTACTTTTATTTTACTTTATAAATACAAGTGTACATGCACGTGTTTTTCATTCTAAAACCTCAACTGGTTGCAATCAGTTTGTATCAAATTTATTTTTTCTGTTATTTTCTTGTTGCCATCGTGGCTAATCATTAGATCCATGTACATATATTTACTAACGCTCAGCCAAATTCCATGGTGACATGCACCATCATCGAACTCAGTTTTGCTAATATATAAATGTAGTAGCTTCATGCAAAATTTCAAGTCTATAGGTCAGTTCGTTTTTGAGATATCGTACGAATAAATAAACAGAGAGACAGAAATGAAATTATTCCAGCCAAAAATTATTATTTTCCTTTTGCTGATAGTTCAGTGCCATATGGTTCACTTTGGGTTGATCTCACAATAGCATTAATGGCTGGTAGAAGAGATAAGGGTCTACACTCCAGGCTATTGGTAGAGAGATCTTAGTATCGTCAGCTTAAAGCTAGACATCGCAGTTTACGATGGATGTTATCTACTGATAAACAAGGAGGCTCACTGAGGTTCTAAATTGCAGCCATTATACACTCCTGAATTGCAGATAAAGCTCAGAATAGACATCATCAAACTGAACTGAAAATACCCTCCTGATTGTTGTTATTTTTATACCATTGAGAAAATACGAGTTTATATAATGAGATTTATATTCTTGTTTTGTATAAAACAAATCAATATTTAATTATCGTCACACATTTCTGATATTTGAACAATATTCATGGATTCATCAAAACTGTAAATATCTATAGACATTTTCGGATATCCATATTTAGAATCTGTTTCGAATGCTTTTACATATTTTAGCGAAAATGGACCATAGAAATCTCTGAAGCTCTCATCCCTTAAATAAATCTAAAAGTAACTCTTTCTGGATGAGCTTTCGTTCTTTCTACAGCAGATTTAATTGCACATATAAAATAGTAAATATCTTTATTTTTAAAATAATACAAGCGTTTTTAATCTTCAAACTGTTCTGGTAGTTCGATATAATATTCCAGCATGTAAAGAATCATGTTTTTTTTAGTCGTAATGTAGTTTGAACACATGTTTTTAAAGACTCCCCAGATCCTGCATTTGTTTAGCTGTTTTGAGTGTAGTGTGAATAATATTTTTTTACTGGCTAGAAGTAAATCACTAATATTAAAAATATCTTTATATTTTTGACAATACATTCTAAACGCATTTTATCTTTATCATATTTATTATCAATGAACATGTTTTCAATCATTTTTATCAATTTCATCTCTTTGAGATTCTAAATGAGAAAAATATTAACAATTGTTTTTTCTGAGTTACATAGAAAACATTCTTTAAAATATTCTTTTATAGACGATAATGTATGAACGTCTGTTATATTTTATTTTGAATTTGGAAAATAGTTTTGCAATTTTAAGTAAATATATAATTTATCAATCAATTCTATTCGAAATTTTGTAGAAATCGTTAGAAGTCTCAAGTGGTTAAGCTTGAATATACAACCACTCTGAATATAGTACTAGATGTTACCCAACTTCGCAAACAATTTTCAAACCCTAAGTCATTATACTATTCAGTATGTGATATAATGCAGTTATGAGATATTTTTTCAAACGCATACATAAACTACATATTATTGCAGTGTTCATGGTTAAGAAAATCATAATTTAAGCACTTATATCATGTTTTGTATACGTGCATGAGCATATCTGGTTCGAAGTTATTATATTTCCGACGCCACAGCTGAGTTGCCTTGTTGTCCCGATCAAGAAAATACTAATAAATACCCAGAAACCTATTTCGGTCAAAAAGTCTTTACTAGCTCTTGTCATATACAGAAGGTTTAAGAGAATTTCGATGCCATACTTGAGTTTGACCTTTATTCCCAAGAAAACATACAAACAGACGTATGACTTAAAATTCTACTTCGGTCAAAAGGTGTCTATGTCCGGTCGATCAATATATTTAATTACGATGCCACAGTTTAGTATGCCTTTATTGCGCCGATCAAAAACCTATAAACGGATGTATAGCTCTCTGAAATCTACTTCCATCAAAAAGCGTGTACTTCCTGTTCCTGTGATTTATTCTAGGTTTAAGATATTTCCAGTACCACAGTTGAGTTTGCAGAAAATATACATAAATACGGAGGTCGAGAAGCCTACTAAGGTCTAAGTAAAAATCCTATCATGTCCGGTATAAAGGGGGAATCCTTGTTAAGTTCGTGCAACAATTCAAATTTGCTTTTTTTATTAAGGTTGGTTTAATAATGACGTTTATAAAAACGAGAATATAAACGTCGTTTAAATCGTCGTTTGACGTCGTTTGGTCGTTGGGATATTGACGCAATATTCCAATCCATTAAATGGTTTAAAATCGTGACTGGCGCAATTAGGAGTAAAATTTAACCTAATCATGCACAGTTCTTATATTTAAATTGTAAACAAATGTTTCTGTCACTTCGACGAACTTCAACTGAAAGTTTCAACAGCGGTTTAGTCTCAGTTAAAATATGATTATAAAACATAAATAGCCTATTACCACTTTTTCCGATTTCCAAAATATTCAAGGTACCGTACATATTTTAATCTTGCTCATCATATAATCCTTTCTGTGATTTCAATGAATAATTTTAAAAAGAATTAGTTAAACTGTTCCAGTGGTTTATAATATTAGTGCTTAGACAACACATTTAGCGATTTATTTTTATTTATAAGATATTCTTAAACCAAGACGCTTTGGATATTTTTTAACTTTTTAAAATACGTTCTATCAAAGTTTCTCACGATAACCATACATTTTTCTAACAGGTAATTCTTCAGCGATATCTCTAAACTTTTCAATATTACAGAGGCTTAGATCGCCATTATTTTCTTTAAGAGACTTCTTTAATTTTCTGCAGCTTTTCTACATTTAGCTTTTCATATTATATATTTGGGTTTATTTTACCCACTTTTAAAGATAGTTAGATTCGTTGTCTTTTATTTTTCTATTTCCGAGATGTTTCATAGAGTTTTAATTTCGATTATACTTTTCTTTAAAATATCTTTAATATATGCAGTAGGGACGATTATATTTTTCACGCACCATTTATTAGACATGAGTTTGACTATTTATTACAGCGTTTTTTGTTCATTTAAGAATTATTTTTCATAAATTTTTAATACAAGTTTAAGGAATAGAGATTTTTTTTATTTCGAATAATTTTCATTGAGTTCTTAAAAACTTACTTTTATAATAACGTTAAAATTTATTATACGTCCTTTTTGTGTTTCATGTTTAAGATTCATTTGTAATACATTATACATGTATATAGATTTTGCATTAATTTTTATGGCTCCTATAAATTCGTAGGAACATTCACTATATGGTTTTCTAAATCTGTTTATAATATTTTTGCCAATAGGCCTATTTACATGTTAATATTGAAGCTTACTACTGATGATATATATATATATATATATATATTATATATATATATATATATAAAATCAGTAAGATATATTAATATTTTATCACATGTACATGCCAATAAGCGTTGTAGGCTCAGTACGATTTCTAGTTTACTCCAATCGCGTTCTTCTTAACTGAGTACATAAAGGACATTCTAGTTTTAGAGAAACTAGTTAATTAATTATGTATTGAGTCAATTGAGTCTATACTCGTACATGCAAATAGACTTCATCATAAAAATTCATTTTTAATATTATCCTAACGTATTTACGATAAAATATATATATATATATATATATATATATATATATATATATATATATATATATATATATATATATTAACATTCTGTAAAGTATGACGCCTTCTTATTCAAATAGCAAGGAGTAACTTAAATTGTTTTGTTGTGCCAACTACCTTCTTGAGTTATACTGTACAAATAAATGTAAGTTATATCACATTAAGTTTTCAAACATGGATTACTTCCGTTAAAACTAAAATATAAAGAATAATTAAATTACCAGTTAATGGTTTCCGAATTTTAGAGCAAATGGAGTACAGTTTTGTTCCTAAACTGAAATTAATAAACACACAATTAATCTGACACAGAAAATAAAATCTACCATTAAACCAAATATTTACAAGGTAGGAAGTAAGCTATACTTCATGTCGCAACAGGCTTCGATGAGTTGCATGCAAAATGTCAAGTTTATGTTTCATTTCATTCTGCGTATAGATAGATATATGGACAGACAGCACACTGTAAAATTTACATCTCCCGGCAGAAAAAACAGAAATCATGAACTGCACCGTCATAGAACGTATTACTGTCTACGTAGTAATGAAGATATGCAAAATCTAAAATCTGCAGATGAAATCTTTCTCAAGATATTTTGTTAATTGATACATTAATAATAAATAAATTTGGGCACCAAAGGCTTCTGCTTCGATGTAAAACAAATTTCAAAAGCGCTCAGTCAATGGCGGTAATGCAGCTACGTCGTAGAGGTTAGAAAATGAAGATTTGGACCGAGCCTTGAATGCAGTGCTGCTGTCTATGGGCGATGAACGCAACTATGTGAGCAATTACGTATACGCAGCACAAACGCTTGGTGCTAAAGCGAAGACGTCGACCTTTATTATACTTCTGTCACAGCGGTATAGTTAATAAAGGCAGGACCAGTTACGTTTACTTAAGTAAACCAGTTTTAAAACTTAAATAACAATGCATGTAATAATTCATATTGAACAACACAAGTAGAGTCAAATGTAGGTTATTAATGTGATAGAAAACTATTTCATTTTTCAAACCATTTTGTCAAAATAACTTATGGTTTCATGAAATATTTGAAACTTCTTTACTATGCGAAATATTTGTTTGAATTAATTAGTAAGTAACTCGCACTAGAGTTAGGATCTTCAGATATGTTTAAAAGTAATAAAATTAAATTGATAAATATTTATCATATTGTAACTATTAACGTGCCATAATATTATGATGTTAACACATAGATGCTATTTATTAGTGAAATATCTTCAAATTTAACGACATAACCTCAAATGCATAGTCAATTGGCGGCATATTTCTAGATATTACTTGAATATTACAAAATATCATCCGAAGGATAAATTTCTTGGGTTCATGCATTAGGAGAAATACCAGTTTAATGTATTGTTGTTATTTTTTTTACTTATTATACTTAGATAAATTATTGTTTTATAATTATTAGAGTTGGATTAAATTTGAAAATATGTTTATAGAACTTTGTGTTGTATGAATGAACTTACTACTCCTCCAGAAGACTTCCATTAGCCCCACGTTGGCAGGGCAGCTGGTGGACAGCATGGGGGAGGGTTACAGCACTACGTTACACACACGGTATCACATGAACGTCGTGTTATCGTATCACATGAGCAGCTCGACACTGAGAGTTGGCGATTGTTGGCCTCAAGGACAATGTTGGCAGTTCCTTGGCAGAGCACCAGCCCCACCTGCCACTCAGAGCCACAGCCCTTCCTCTCAGGAGAAACTATTAATTGTCATTCGGTGATGGAGGATAGCACGGGGAGGGCTGTAGCACCACGGTACATATTGCACTGTATCACATGAACGTCGTGTTATCGTATCACATGAGCAGCCCGACTGAGAGTTAGTGACTGTTGGCACTACGGTACCCACACAGTATCACAAGAACGTCGTGTTATCGTATCACAAGAGCAGACCGACTGAGAGTTAGTGACTGTTGGCACTACGGTACCCACACGGTATCACATGAACGTCGTTTTGTTGTATCACAAGAGCAGTTCGACACGGAGAGTTGGCGATTGTTGGCACTACGGTACCCACACGGTATCACATGAACGTCGTTTTGTTGTATCACAAGAGCAGTTCGACTCGGAGAGTTGGCGATTGTTGGCACTACGGTACCCACACGGTATCACATGAACGTCGTTTTGTTGTATCACAAGAGCAGTTCGACACGGAGAGTTGGCGATTGTTGGCACTACGGTACCCACACGGTATCACATGAACGTCGTTTTGTTGTATCACAAGAGCAGTTCGACACGGAGAGTTGGCGATTGTTGGCACTACGGTACCCACACGGTATCACATGAACGTCGTTTTGTTGTATCACAAGAGCAGTTCGACACGGAGAGTTGGCGATTGTTGGCACTACGGTACCCACACGGTATCACATGAACGTCGTTTTGTTGTATCACAAGAGCAGTTCGACACGGAGAGTTGGCGATTGTTGGCACTACGGTACCCACACGGTATCACATGAACGTCGTTTTGTTGTATCACAAGAGCAGTTCGACACGGAGAGTTGGCGATTGTTGGCACTACGGTACCCACACGGTATCACATGAACGTCGTGTTATCGTGTATCACATGAGCAGTTCGACACGGAGAGTTGGCGATTGTTGGCACTGCTGAAAATACTTGGCCAAATCAAATCAATTCGTGTTTAATCAGAATCTTGGATCTATAATGGCACGTTTAAATATTAACTGCTTTTCTATAAAGCTTTATTCAAATACTTACATTTTATTATTTTTTTTTAACCGTGCTATAGTCTGTTTGGATGAAGTAACTGACGATTGTACCCATAAGCAAACTAAAATAAAAACCATTACTTAAAGTAAAGTTAAAGGTAGTTTAAAAATTAAAAGTTAGGGCTTTTAAAATCCATCCAGTTCTTTTAATTGCTCACTGTATTTATTGTTATTGTTGTCTATAATACTGTGGAAATAATCAATATACCTAATTTAAACATTATTTATTGATTGAAAAGAAAATACAATAGACTGCAGTTAATGTTTAAAATTCCGAGACAATATTCGAAACTTTTTTGGTTTCTTGTTAATTTAGAAAAAATATGTCGTACGGAACTAGACAATTGAATCATCTATAAACAAAATTAAATTATGGTTCTATATTCTCTAAATTCTACTGTTTATGAGATATGTATCATATAGTTAAGATGGTCGGTATATGGATTTCGGACCCCCTTAAAATGGTGTAATTTGGGCAATTTTATAGCCAATGCCAAGAAAAAACTGTTGAGAATTGAGGATATACATGTTCGTAGTATGTATAATATGAGTTGTGAGGATATACAGGGTGTCAATTAAGTCTGGAACCTCTTTTTTACTTTTCGAACCATAATAGAAAGAAATACCAAAGTTCACACACGTGCTTACTGTGTGATAGTAAGGCTAGGGACACACAGTCCCGGTTTACCGGGATGCCGTCCACCGGGTTGCCGGGTAAACGGTTTGTTGTGTGCTGGCCACACAGTCCCGGCGATAAACATCAAGTTGTCTCTCAGTTAACCTTTGAGTGTTTTTCGGAACGAATCATGCTATCCAAAGTGAAGTTAGTTTGTTGTTTAGAGGCTCTAAATGAATTACCAAAACAACGAAATAGGGTACATTGGGTTCATCCATTCAATGTAGATGCTAAAGCTGAAAAAAAGATTTAGAAAATTTTACGAGAGTATTCAGATTTATGAAACAAAGTTTTTCGGCTTCTACAGGATGTCAATAAAATCTTTTGACGAACTGTTAGTGTTATTGAGGCGACACATAGCAAGAAAAAATACAAACAAAAGATTATCAGTAAGTGCAGAAGAAAACGACACCACTGACACACAGACTTGACTGGAATCGGGACCCGGCGGCCGGCACTGTGTGAGCACGCACGACAGATATCAAGTGTTTTGTATTGCCAACCCGGTTTTCACCGGCTGCAGGGCTCCCGGTCACCGGTAGCATGCTTGCCGGTCTGGATCGGCACGCTTTTTGCAGCACAGCACCGGCATTGTGTGTGCGCTCTTCAACAAAAACTATATGTTCTCATCAATCCCGGCCGGGATGCCGATCACCGGCATCCGGTAACCGGGACTGTGTGTCCCTAGCCTAACGCACACATTTGCCCAATTACCGACCGGATAATCCCTTTGGGGGATGGTCCACAAGGAGTCGGACAAAATTCTTAAATAGCAGCATAGGTCAAATTTGGTATCAAAGTAAAGGTCTTACTTAGCAGAGTACAATGCCGTAAACTAGACTTCAAAAGGTGGATTTATTCAGTAGTTATAGCTATTTGAATTTTAAACAATTGAACAATGTAAATTATTAAGTATTACAAGTAAAACACCAATTTTTAAGTACCTGTGATCAAAGTAAGTGTTCAAAAATGTTCCCCTCCCATCATCTGACAATGTAGTAATCGAAGCCAGGAATTAATAATTATTACCAATAACACAACTAGTGTTAGATTGTGAAAGTGGCAGATTGAGTCATACACAGCATCCACAGAAATTAACGTTTGGGCAGGTATTATAGGAAATCAAATTATGGGCCCATTTATTTATAAATGGTAATTTAAATGGTGACTCGTATCTAGCAATGCTTCCAAAATGAGATAATTCCTGCACTACAAGCTGCTCTTGGTCGACAATTTCAAAGAATTTATTTCCAACAAGATGGCGCGCCACCACACTTTGCTCTCCTTGTTAGAGAATACTTGGATACAATATTCCTTCACAGATGGATTGGAAGACGTGGTGCAGTAGAGTGGCCTGCTCGTTCCCCTGATTTATCTCCGCTGGATTTTTTTTCTTTGGGGATACCTCAAAGATAAAGTTTATCGTACAAAGCCTCGATATTTGGCGCACCTAAGAAATCTCATAGTTCAAGAAGCTCAAGATATTCCTCGTGGCTACCTTCAAAATGCAGTGGATGGCTTTTGCAACCGCCTAGGACATTGCCAGACGATGGTAGGGGAACATTTTGAACACTTACTTTGATCACAGGTACTTAAAAATTGGTGTTTACTTGTAATACTTAATAATTTACATTGTTCAATTGTTTTTAAAATTCAAATAGCTATAACTACTGAGTGAAATCCACCTTTTTGAAAGTCCGGTTTGCGGCATTGTACTCTGCTAAGTAAGACCTTTAATTTTGATACCGAACTATGCTGCTATTTAAGAATTTTGTCCGACTCCTTGTGGACCGTCCCCCAAAGGGATTATCTGATCGGTAATTGGGCAGATATGTGCGTTACTATCACCAGTAAGCCACGTGTGAACTTTGGTATTTTTTTTATTATTGTGGTTTAAAAATTAAAAAAGAGGTTCCAGACTTAATTGACACCCTGTATAGATATATATATGTGTGTGTGTGTGTGTTGTGTGTGTGTGTGTGTGTGTGTGTGTGTGTGTGTGTGTGTGTGTGTGTTCGTAGTAAGTATAATATGAGTTGTGAGGATATACATTCTCCTAGTGTGTATAGTATGAATTGTGACTTCAGGGACAGATTGGATATTCTCCGGATAGATACCTTCTTATCACTATTCAAAACCTCTGGTTGAAAGACTGTTATGACCTGCCTACCAGGATTTCATAAGGAGCAGGCAGATTCCATGGACGTTTACAAATCGGGAACGGCGAGTCTAGGTTATGTTAGGTAAGTCTTGCAGTTTCAATCCCGGGTGGCCAATTGCAAGGCCCTTTATGTTTGCACTGATAAGACATTTGATAGTTTCACTGTAAAATTTACCATAGTCTTAAATAACTGCTATAATAATGCATGAAACTGTTTTTGTGGTGAAAACCGCGTAGAAAACCTTTTTTCTTCAGCGTCTTGTGAGATAACTCTGTGCTGAATCCCTTTATCCCCACATTTTACTTGGTTGAACATTTCTTTGTTTCAAAACCTTGTTAGAAATGTAAATCAAGACTAATATATGGTTCTTTTAAAAATCTTGTCACTAAATCGATTATTTTAATAATTAAATTTAAATCAATATTGGTATTAAATGCATGTTAAAGGTTATACAGTTTCAGTCACAGAGACACCTCCTCCTGGAAGTGGAGTATAATACTGACTAGTAATATACCGAGAATTTGTGTTAGTAGTAGTATGCTGAGTTTGGACGGTATAGTTTTAAACTATGTTATCGTGACCATCAATAACGCTAAATAAAGTCTTCTTAATTATTGACTCTTGAATTTAGTTTTCGAAATTGTCAGCAATATTTTTCTTGATTTTTAGTACGTTTAAGACATTTAGTAGAACCAACCTTATTTAGCTAAAACAATATGGACTTTGCTATTTTGAAACAAAGAATAAACATTTATGTGCCGTGAAATAAGTTTAAGACGGAAATGAACTAACAGTTTTCTAATGCAAAGTCATTTATTTTTCATTTTCAGAGAAGAAAAAAAATTCTTTTATTTTTAAAAAGCATTAATTTTATGTTTGCTAAATACTATGAAAATAATTTCAGTAATTTAAAACCCATAAACGATTTGACCAAGATGAACATTTTGAATGAGCATTGTATAAATAGAGAGGATAACGTAATGTGTATTAATATCACTAAATGTGTTGTTTATTAAACCCACGTGATGTTGCTTGTATTAGTTACGAAAATACACACATCTCTGAAAAGCAGTTCAAATGGCAATATATTACACGTTTGTGGACGCTTTAATTAAACTTACAAAACAAAACCTAGCATAAAAACATTATTTGTTAGTTGCAATTTGACCAGGATTAATGAATTAATTTAATTCTTGCTTACTGATTTATTTATATCTTTAATGGTCCCTATTTTTAACCAATAGAATGCAGCGTTCTCCTTTTAGCAACAGTACTTAATGTAGTTCCCAAGTTGTCCGCTAGGTGGCAGAGCGAGACACTCCTAGTTGATTTCACTGTAAGATGGCTCTTTTGCTCTGTTATTTTGTTTTTTATTTATAGGTAAACGTTAAATTATTTAATAAAACAAGAAATAATGTGTTATATCGTCTAAACAGTTCAAATAATACTTGCTTGCCGTTAATAAATACGTTGCAGCTGCAAACAATACGAGTAAACATTAGAAATGTTTCTAAAAATGTCGATATTATGTTGTTGTGATTACCCAATTATTTTAATATAAAAGTACGATATGCTATATATCAGTCATATTCCTGGCGATTGTAAATGAAATTAAGCATAATTATCTGGTTAAAATATGTTATATTAATTGTTTTAATAATCTTATCCATACAATTGATCGAACTCCACCCTAAACAAACATAATAACTTGCTTATTAAAATATGGTTATACAAACAAATATACCGGTTCATAGATAAACGGGCAATAAATGATATAGCGCAATGCCACCAAGAAAAGTTCTCCAGGTTGTCAACTCTAAATATATTATATAAAACAATATTAAGTCAAATATCAAACAAAAGCCAGAATTATTAACAATCATCAATATTAAAACTATTTAAAGTTATGAGACCTAGAAATTCGTAAAAGTACGAGTACATAACTGTATTTGACAGACATTCAGCAAATACAAATACAGTAATACTTAATTTCAGAATATCTACATTTTGTTATATGATCATATACACGGTGATAAGAAACTGTGGATAAATATTCTGGAATATGGTTTAAAATTTTTAAATAAACAAAAAATCCTCTCACACTAAGGTCTACTTCCCTTCTCCCTGTCTATAATATAAAAATCCTAACTCATATGTGATTTGGATAGTGTTTGAATTTTTCGTTTCTATATTTCTTATGAGGATGTTACTTTCTGATGAAATAAAAATCTTCTATCGATAACAGTTTCAAAATTATGGTCTTCTAAAACTTTGAAAGCAACAGACATACCAGATAGCTTATAAAAAAAATTGTAATACCTTAACTGTTGATAAATAAATAACGGAATAAGTATTTGTATCGTGAATTGTAAAAACCCCATAACTGACATTTTGGTCAAAATGGTTTTTTTACATATTTGGATAGAATGAATGCAGATGCAAGTTTTAGTGTAAAAACAACACATCTGACATACCCACAACACATTGAAAAATGGCCTTGAATTATGTGTTTGTTGGAAAAACCACACAAGTAACACTACTTATGTTGTTTTTACAACAAAGCAGTTGGTGGTCCTGTAAAATCAGCTGTTTTAATTTATTGTTTTTATGTTTGTGAAGAAACACTGTTGTTGATGTGTTGTTAACGTAACCTCTAGCTGTGTTCTATGAAGAAGAAGCAATATGAGTGATTTGATAGATAGTGAAATTAACACTAATGAAGTGCTGAAAAGAAGACGAGGCATAAGAAATGATGATAAATATCAAAGAAATGTTATCATCATAATATATTATAATATTATATATTAAATGTTAAAATGTTATAAGACAGTTAACAGTAAATGGTTTTTGTGTGACCAACTTAAAAGACAACAGCTCTAAACTATATGTTTATCACGAAGGCAAATGTCATAAAGGGCCAAATGAAGTGAACTCCTTTCTTTCATGACTACACTCAAAATGAATTAAGAAGAAATACTAAAATTCTGTATCTCTTTTCTGACAATTGTGGAGGTCAGAATAAGAACCATACTTTGGTCAAGTATTTTAATGCTCTGGTTGAAATGGGGAAGTTTGAAAAAATTGAACAGTTTTATCCTTTTTGCCTTGTGACCGAGCACTCGGTACAATAAAAAGAGAGAGAAGAAAGAAAAGAGTTGATAGAATATACACAATAAGGGAACTAACCGAAATTATTGTAAACTTTTCCCCATTGTTTACAGTAAACTTGGTTGAAAAAGAAAATGTACTCGATTTCAAAAATTGGTAGCAAGCTTTACTACAAGCAATTATGTATGTCTGACCGCTCTTATGGACGCAATGTGTCAAAACAAGACAAGGTTCATTTTAAGATCTCCAAGTTCAACCACTTTCTGCACACAAAAGAAAAGAAAGGGAAGGTACTGTGTAATGAATTTATTGGGGGAGTTATTCCTCATGGAGTTTTCACTATACGTCTACCCGTTAGATGTTCTTCTCAAGATATTATTATCCCATCCACAGCGGCCTACAACGACCGAGTGCCCATAAACAAAAAGAAGATGGAACGATCTACAAAAGATCTTCCAGTATATATTTCCGATGAAAAGAAATGGTGGTATGAAGAAATGTATACATGGCCAACTACAGACCTGAATAATGAAGAAAGAGATGATAATGATGCAGAATGAAAACTTGAAAAAAATATTCTGTAAAAATATGATTTAAGTCTATATCTAGTATCACTTATGTAACATAGTATTTAGTAAATAAACTGTTTTCAACTTAAATTACAGTAAAATGTTGTTTAACCCACCAATTCAGCATAAACAATATGTTAAATAGTGATTTGTTGGAAAAAACCCCATAACTGCAACATAGTTAATTATACCATTATAGAGATGCTTTTGGTGTTAAATTTAAAAAATATGTGATACATATGTCTTTTTACATGTACTAAACACACACAATAATTCTTACTTTTTGTTACTTATGGGGTTTTTACAATTCACGATTCATTTGTTTTCTACTCTTGTGCAATCTGTATCTGCATACTAAGTGAAGTGGATTGCGTAGTAAACACGCAGCATTACGTTGCCAAATTGAGGAAAAATACCACAGCGCTTGAGTACTTAATAATTGTCTAAAACACTATTTAGCGTCAGAAATACTTTACAATGTGAACGAGCATTTTGCATACAACTGGAAAACCAACTAATTGTGAGACTGTCACGTCGCGTTAGGTGGAAAAAACTGGCGAATGAAAACAGGATGTATGTATGCGGAATTTTATGTTTTGTAACATTTTTGTAATTATATATGTTCCGCTCCATGACGTACGTTGCTGTGACCTGAGTTAGCCAACATTCCTTTCCGCTCCATGAAGTGATGTTCCTGTATCTGGCTACCTCTCCGCTCTGCTCCGTGACACGACGTTCCTGTGTCGTGTAGCCAGCCGTTCCGTTCCGTGACGTTCCTTTATCGAGTAGCTAGCCCCCTGTATGTTCTGCTCCGTGACGTGTGTTTTAATGTTCTGTGTGGTGTAAGTAGCCACCATTCCGTTCCGTTCCTGACGTTCCTTTGTCGTCTAGCCAGCCTCCATTCCTCCTCTGCGACGTGATGTTTCTGTGTCGTTTAGCCGGTCACCATTGCGTTTTGTTCCATGACGTGATGTTCATGTGTCGTGTATCTATCCTGCTTCTACATCCTACGACGAAATAATTACAAGTATCAAGGGAACTACAATCCAAAATAATGAAGGGGAGAAGAGAACCTAATACGAATCACATAAAACTTTCAAAAACGATCAAAAGCATGTGTGAGTTTAAATTCATAAGTAATCTTTGTACTAAAATCCATTCCATCCACTGGAAACAGAAAACTGTTTCCTAGATTTTCTAAACCTTGTACTATAAAAGTGTAGGATGTAACGAATTATTTACACATTGCAAATGTGCTCAATTTCAGAAGCGGCCCGTAATTCTTGTAATTGAGATTAAGGCTGGTTTTACGTTCTAAATTCACTATTGGCTATTTGAGACCTCGGTTAACTTTTCGAGTCAACACAGAAAATGCTACTTGTTTCCCCATGCATAAAAGTACAGTCATGAATTGGCAATGGAAGTTATTGGAAGAGTAGTTGAATTTAAACTGGCCTGGGTGGTCTTGTATAGACTGCGCTTCTCGTACATCGTCTACAGTGACGTCACGCAGACCAAACACTGACCAGCTCTGGCTCATTGGTCTAACGTGAGGTTATATATAGAGCCAGGATATCGTGCAGACATGGAATATGTAAATATCTACAAAGCTACTAACTAGATACTACCAAGCTCTCCACCTCCAGTAAAACCTATTTCGCGGAAAACGCTATACTCCTTGTTTTTGGGTTGCACAAATCCAGACCATTTAGATAAAATGGAAAAATTGTTAACCATAGGATATTTAGAACACCAATCAAAAATACAAAAATCTTCCTATCTATTTTTTATAAACTTTGAACAAAACTTGAAATTCTCAAATTACTCAGATTTCAATAATTTAATTACTAATTTATCGTCCAATTTTCGGTTTACTCTGCTTAGTAAACCTCTTACTGTACTTAGTGCGGAAACTGACTTACAGCAAAAGTCATAAGACACATAGTTTAAGTTTATTCTGGGTATTCAAAAATAGATTACATTTTTAAACTTGCACACACACAAAAACCAAAAAATCAATTTCACAATCTTTTAGCGCTCAAATTAGTGCACACCATTTTCTAACTAATATATTAGGCTCTTAGTGATTAAAATTATAACAAGGATTTTTTTTATAGTGTAGACTAGAACTGGTATGAGCCCTTGTACACAAAAATACATTTTTACAACCTTCAGAACTCAAAAACAATGTAAACCATTTTGTATCAAATATTTTAGACTTTTTAAACAAAGACTACTGACATAACAAAAACATATATTTTTAATAGTTTATACAATAATACGGAAGAGATCTTGTATATAAAAATATGAAAACAGCTTTCCAAGATTTTAAATATTAACACAACGCATTCCATGTTTGAACTCATATATTGGTCTTTTGCTTATTCAAAGACTTCTGAAATTTTAAACAAGATTTGTTAAACAATTGGCAGAAAAGGGCACGGAAAATACAGTTTTCCAAGAACTCTAGCACTCAAGTTTAATGCATGCTTTGTTCTGGACTTTTGTTTGTTCAAAGATCACTAAGATTATGAACAAAATTTTTTAACAGTTGACAGACAAGCGCACGGAAATACAGGTTTCCAAGCGCTCTAGCATTCAATGCATGCCATGATCTGGGCTTTTATTTCTTCAAAGACCACTGAAGTTATAAACAAGATTTTTAAACAGCTGACAGAGAAGGGTATGGAAATGCAGCTTTCCAAACGTTCTTGCACTCATACCTAACGCATACCTAGTTCTGAACTTTTGTTTGTTCAAAGACCACTGAGATGAGAAGAAGAATATTTTAAACTGCTGTGACAAGCACTTACCCGCCTCAGCTAGCAGGTTGAAGAGCATTGGCAGTGACAGGCGACTGTGACTCAGGCCTCGCTCGTTCCCGCACACCGACCATCACCTAGGACAGATGATACCATGGTAATATAATCATATGTTCTTGGTATACGAACTGAATATCTACAGGGTAGTCCAAAATAACCTGTCAGTCTTAGAAATGAAATAACTTTACACGAAATAGTACTTAAAGTTTATTAAAGTACATACATAGTTATACCATTTTCATTTATGGAATATGAAATCACGTAAATTTTCCCCACCAACATCTGCAAGTCTTCAATCTTTTTTGGAAATTTGCCATTACTCGGCGTACCATGGACACTGGTACTAAAGCAACCTTATTCCTTATGCAGTTCTTTAAATCGGCAATGGTGTGAGGGAACAAAAACTTTGCTCTTGAGGTAGACCCACAACCAAATCTCGCAAGCAGTGAGATCCGGAAGCCGGGCATCCAATGAGTCATCGCCAAAGCGTGAAATGAAATTTCCCGGGAACAGTCTTTGTAAGAGTCATTGAGACATCTGCCGTGTGCGCAGTCGCTCCATCTTTCTGGTACCATAATGAGTTCATTTCTATTCCCAACTGCTGCAATTGTGGAACTAAGAAGTTCTGAATCATTTCAATGTACCGTTCTTTATACATAGTAACTCTTTCATCGGTTTGATTTTCAAAGAAGTAAGGCCAAATAACGCCAAATCGTGCAACACCACTCCATAGTACAGTCACTTTTTCAATATGCAGAGGTCGTTGGTTGATTTCCTTAGGATTCTTTCTTGACCAGTAACGACAATTTTGCTTATTTATATTACCATAAAATTCAAAATGAACTTTAGCAGACATTACTAAATGCTACACAATGTTCCCATGATTAATGAGGTGTAATAGTCTTAGGATGAGCTCTGAATAGGATGAGCACGATTGAGTTTTAGTGTAACTGCTAACTTTTAGGGATGAACATTTATATCACGATGTAAAATTCGTTGTAACCTTGTCTTTAAAACTCCTAATGCGGCAGATTGCTTTCGGGTTCATCGATTTGTGCTTCGCAGTGTAGATACACGCATTTTCCAACATGTTCTAGAATACTTACAGATCTTAGGCCTACGGGGCGCTTTCACTTTTAATGTAGAAGTCCATTTTTTTTAAATTATTCACCCACTTTTCAATAGTATTCGTATGAGGAACATCTCCGTGACAAGGAACATTGAATTTGTTACAAAATAACAGTTTCGTAGCAGTCACAGACCCTTTATATTTAAAGAAAGCTTCAATAACAAAAGCACGATGTTGAACTGTCCACTGCTCCATGATTACAGAAATGGCATCAGCTGCGTTTTTAATTGTTGCAACAATCAAGACTCTAAACATTAACAGCGGAGAAACAGCTGTTTAAAAAGTGTCAAGTGTGTGTATTAATTGGACCACCCATTATGAGTAATCTTATAATAAATTTGAAATCACGTTGATTTATTAATCCGGACCTATAGATAATATTGTTTAATAACAATTAATAATAATAATGCCTACGAGAAACAGTTCAAACAGTAGTCATAACTCTATTATAGTTTCAACTTCTAGTAGGTAACCATCACTTAGTAATACTTATTAGTAGTATACTTATAATTTTAATAAGAATTAAAAGTGAGGATTATCTATCTGGAGTCGTCGTAGTTTAAAATAATAATCTATTGGTAAAAAGTTTAAATGAGACGTTAACGTTGGTGGATTGGAAACGGGATTGACCTAGTGTCAGTTGTCCTGTCTTCTGTCGGCCGTGAGTATTGTTGTGGGTACTAAATATTCGTGTGTGATAGGCCTATCAAATGTTGTGTGTTTCGTTATTTATCTATTCGCTGTGTTTGTAAATTTCAAACTATGACGCAAGAGATGACGCTCTAGGAGTTGAAACTATAGTAGCGTTATGACTTCTGTTTGATGACGATGGCGTGTGTTAATATGAATTGTCTATTCGCAGTTCAGGCCTCTAATAATATGGAAAATGTTTAATAACAATATACGCTGCAAAAACTGTAAGCCACTAAAATATCCAGGTTTTTGTGAAAAGTACAATCTTCAACTCTTTAAAACAATAATATATATATATAAATATTGGCTTGCCATAAAGAGTTTTTGTACAAAAGGAATTAAAAAATTATTATTAAATTCAAAATTCAAAACTTATTAAAAAGATTTTATTCCCTTACAAGTCAAATCCTTCACAAAAACATAACGACTTGGTTTTAGGTGATGAAAAGGGTGCTAAATTATTGCAAGGTATTAAATGTCCCAAAATGCATTATATGTACTAGTGTTTTCTAGTCTCTTGATTCAGCATTTGCATATATAAGGGAGGTGAAACCCTTCCCCCCCCCTGGAAATTTTTAAAACAGATATTAACATTGCACCCATTAGTTTTTCTTAGGATACAACACTGTATAAGATTTAAAAACTCAAATATTGCCCGAGGAAAGATTTCCGAGCCCCTATTTTTCTGGATACAGGCTTCTAGACTTGATTGGCCTATGAGAATTCTGAGCTAGCGTTGGGAGTTCAAGGATTGTGAGAGCTTGCGCAGTACAGCGGGTACAACGGATATCGCAAGAGAACCGGATCAAGCAACGTCGGGCGTGGCTGCTGCTTGGATGGGTGACCGCTCAGCGACCCTGTCCTTGCAAGCAGCCCGCCTGCCCAGCCATTGGCGGTGGTTCGGAACTCACCTTTAAGCCGTTGGTCCCCAGGTTAAGTGTTAGAGAGTGCTTCTTAACCCTCACTTCGCATGGTAAAATACTACTTACTTTCTACGACGTACGGGAGCTCAAAGACTAGGAGAAAGGCAAAGCTTTTGGCTTCTGGGAGAATTCATCTTGTGAAATCTCTTAATCATTCGTTCAATTAAATTTATATGGAAAATAGAGATTGGTATAAATATGGGATTTCACTCTTTCTTCCAAAACCACGACTAATTAGTGTCGTGGTTACACTAGGAGCAAGCAAGTGAAAGTGATCGCTTCCAATAGTCAGTCGAAATGGAGCAGTCAGACGATGAGGACATTGGGCTTGACATGGCGTTTTAAAGTTTTTTGTGGTAGATGCGGGAAACGCATCTTTTTAGTGGTTAGAGAAGATTGGGCGGATGAATTTTTTTAGACCGAAGAGATGACAGGAAGTATGCTCGTATTTTTCCAGACCTACTTCAGCAACCATATTAATTTTATGCAGGTTTTATGGTTATGACAGGCACATTCCATGACATCCTGGAAAGAATAAATCCGTAGATGCAACCCATATAGGCCCCCTTTCTCTAACTGTACCAATAAGTAGTCCTCAATTTGGAACTCAAAACAAAGTTCAAGTGCTGCAAAAAATCAATTTCGAACCACAAAAAACGTGGATGGTGCACTGTCACTACTCCAAAACTAACTGAACAGTTGCAAGCTTGCTGGTAAAACAAATTTATTTGATTCCTGCTCGGGCGTAGACAACCTTGTGCAAGGATATACACTTGCGTGTGGCGAGTACCACCAACCAACAAGTCGTCACTTGTTTCCAACGCTTCCTTTTTTTGTTTGTTTTTGACGTGACAACGTCTTAAATTAGGTTGCGGCTCGGAGTCACTCATGAAAAAGTGTAACGCCCGGTAACGTTACGATGCCCGTCCAGTGGGTCCGCCGCACGGGATCCGCACGGGATAAAGCAGATAACTGTGGGTCCGCCGCACGGGATAAAGCAGATAACTATGTTTATTCGTGAAAATGTGGAGTGCTTAGATTCGTCATTTACAACAACTACAACAATAAAGGTAAATAATTCTACACTGATATTTCATTATCGTAAACTATGATTGATTGATTAATTGTTAGATTGACACAAAAGTTGAGAAACTGAGTTTGTAGGTTATGTCATACTATTGACAAATGTTGATAGTGTTAAGTAAATTATTAGTTTAAATCACTCTGCAATCAATCGTAATTCAGTCGATTGAGAAGAAACAGCGCGTATTGCTAGTCAAACATTTAAAATAACAAATTATAACCTCTAACCTGTCATAACAGTGCGACCAAACAAACGAACTAAACCGACCAATCACCACGCGCGGAGTTAGAATTTAACTGTGTTTAGCAAGAATTTCAAATTCCAATTTTAGTAAATGTTTTATTCAACTTTACCATTTACAATAACAAATTTTAATTAATTTCAAATTATGTACAATGTTTTAGTAAACAAAATATATTTCTATAGTTAAAATTTGTGCAATTCTTATTTTCATTCAATTCCTTGTTCCTATTGTGCAATTTAATAATATTCATATCAATAAATATTCTACCGAGAAAAAGACGTTGTCACGTAAAATCTTCGCCCGTAAAACCGACTTTACAGGCAACCATAATTTTTTTTGTTTTGTTTTTTTTAAGCAGTGAGAACCTGTAAAAGGTATACTGGCGTCCCAGTTATGTGGGATTTTGACCCGAACAAAACCACTCTTCTACCACGTCTTTTCGTGGCCGTACATTTTGCTTCTACAGGCAAGCGTGCCCAAGCTTGCTTCTCATGTATACGTGCTTTTAGGTGCGTGCTTGGATATGTTGACGTACAACTTGGTCTGCTGTCCAAGAACTTCACTTTAGCGAGTCTTTCGCCAAGTATTGATTTGTGCTTGCTTAACCCTATGCATTGAGCAATTACATCTGAATAGAAAGGTAGATTCCAATCCTTGAAGCTATCCTTCTAACACATAACGATGGCAAATGTCCGAAGTCCTGTAACCCTTTCAAAACAACCATCGTCAATAATAAATTTAGAAACCTAGTATAACAAATTCAGGAACACGACTTGGGTGATGAGGTGTCTATTCTGGTTTGTGTCCTGTCAACTGGCCGATGTCGTGGCCCATCTAAATTAGTAACCCGTTTCTGAGATGGTCCTATAAACGAATTCTGTTGTCACTCTGCATGAAGTATAAATACATTCACTCAGTCACTCAGCGGTTCTTATTAAGGTTTGTTAAGTTGTGAAATTCTCCTTTTTAATTAAACGTTACAACTTTGTTAATAAGCATGTTGGTTCCACTGGTATGCTTTTTTACACTTTAAATGATAAGTTTTAAAGTTGAGTTGGTTTTAATGTTTGATATATTAAAAGCAGTGTGCTCAATATCAACTAATAATTTCGCTCAGTGGCCACCTTTATACCTCTGACTGCATTGAAAAGTGGCAAAGAATAATAATTATTATTTGTACATACTCTATTTCAATATCGTACTCATAGTTTATGAACCATTTGTATATTTTGTTGCCTTTTAGCGCAGTGTTGAATAATTTTACGGTAATTATTTTACTAGAATTATCTGTTATGTGTCTTTTGTTTCTTTGTTATTAATTTTGTTGACGATTCGTTAATAAAAGTCTTAAGTAAATGTTATTTTCGTATATTCAGTTTCAAGTCTGTAGCAATTTTATCGACCTCGTAATTGTACACATAACGTAGCTATGGTAGGAAGGATCGATTCAATTGAATTTTGAGTTTTAGCTCCAGTTCACCTTCCTTTCATTGCAGCGTCTGGTATCTGACGCTGTCTCAGACTTGACTCCTGGAATAAACTCAAAATTCAATTCAATCGACCCTTCCTACCATAGGTATGTTATGTGTAGAAAACCGGTTGTTCCACCATGCTTGAAAATCGTTTCTATCACATCGTAGAGCACTCAACTGTGTGCCTGATGAGACAATGAGACTACCACTTCATCTATTTATAGGTGTCTCTGATGTCGAAACTATGTGAATATTTCGTTTTGAGCTTCTTCGTCATCGGCTCTTTTTGGAATCTCTTCAGACAAACATGACTCCAGATTCCAGGAGTCAAATCTGAAACAGCGTCAGATACCAGACGCTGCAATGAAACGGATGGTGAACTGGAGCTAAACTAGTAATTTTATTATAACCTACGGCTGACAAGGAGTTCACTCACTACCTGTCAACTTTCGAGAGTTTCTCAGCTCGTTCATCCGAACCTTTAGAAATACGCCAACAAACTGAGAATTATTACAAATAAAAGTGAGATTTTGCACACCTTCTCGCTGCTACACAAAAAACAGCAATCCGGAGAAAACATATTTATGCAAGCTTCAAAAATAATAAGTACTGTAATTTTATAGCTGTTACAGCCAATCAGCACGTGATTAATGCTTACGTGAAGTATTCATGAACGGAATATTGTCATCTTATATTCATCAGCGTTTACTTGAAGAAACAACTCACTCTGAAAAAAGCCGGGGTAGGGTACGATAAGTGGACCCGGTTTTTTATATCGAAGAATGTAATCATCGATACCTAATATTCGCATCTCAAATCCTAGACTATCAATCGATATAAAAGTATCTATAGTCCTTAATAACAATCATATGTTTTAAATTAAAATATGAATTTAATATTTACAGTGATCAAACAAATTATTATAACCAAAATAATTAGGAAAACTGAAGACGACCATATTTGCTCCTCTCACAGTTACAGTTGTTTCTTTCCCACAAATTTCACATAATGGGTTTTTCAGTACGAGTCCAACACGTTGAAGTCACGTAAAACATGTCTTATCATCTTTCCAAACAATGTCGTGTAGTTTTCTAAAATTGACTGCCATTTTTAATAATGAAATGTTACTTATATAAAATTGAAATGTTACATTACGAGTATTATTTTTAAGTGTTTACAGCTGTTGATATGGATGATTTAAGTTTATTGTTCAAACTAATTAGTCGGTATCGATTGATTATATCAATGGTTATGATTAAGTAATATCGTTTGCCAATTTCGATATAAAAAAACCGGGTCCGTTTATCGTACCCTACCCAAAAGCCGTTCAGCGTGCTGAAGCTCTTGTACTGGCACTCAAACGAGCTGATACTTCGCCCAAAATCAGTGCTCATGTGTTGGAACAAGCCGAGACTAGCCTTTATCTGAGACTCAGTCTACTATTTCTAGTCAAACAAGTAGCGTATTCGCCGGAATTCAGTCAGATAAAAACAATTTTGGTGGGTTGGTATTATCCGGAGGACAATATTTTTGGAACGGGTATTCTTACCGGGAACTTAAAGAAACTATAATATTAGAAATAACAGACTTTATTTGACTTATACTGTGAAAAATACATGTTATTATGACGATCGATTTTTGTTTTCTGCCTCCCAAAAGGAAGCGACGTCAGCGAAGGAAGGTCGCTCTGCCCATATCTACTATTCGTCACTAATATGAGTTGGTAAATACCAGATCATCCAACATGATCTAACTTGTTGAACGATCTGACACGTGATCTGAGGTCAGGGAAAGTACTGATCGGAAATGTCCCTGGCCATCAGTGTGGCGTTCGGTGGCGTCTTGGGAGCCACCCAGCACTTCTGGTGAAATAAAAACTTCTTTCTAGATAGTACCCAAATTCAAGCTTAGATCCAGTGAGCGCTCATAACGATTATCTTTAACGTTCGTACTATTAGTAACATATTTATTATAACCTAATCTAAACATTCATCTTCTGAAATAATACTCATTTGTATGTTGTTTGATATACTCAATTTTCCAACATGCCCTTAGTTGATCGGTTTCAGTGAGTCTTTAGAGTTGTGCCAGCAAAACAAACTGAAAAGAGGTAGAAATAGGCAAACAAATAAATAATGAGAAGAGCTCTGGCACTTATATAATACAATCCTTATCATTAGTACAATTCCCACATGCAGAATGGATGACAATCTTTTACCACGCTAACTCGTTCCCAGCGTAAACCTAGAGAACCAAAACCAACAGGGTGTCTGAGTCAACAGACTTCATTTCGAATCATAATACACGTTAATAAGACGTTATTATTAGCGTCAAACATCTGGAGAATTGTCAAGGTTATTCCAATACTTGGATACTTCCTTGTGTGCTTACCATTCAACGCGGGAAGTGTATTCACTGTATGATTGTCGATTGCATAGGACGTAGCCTTTTTGCTAACAGCATCGAATGTACTGCGTTACTCCTCAGAATCAAAAAACCTGCTCTTGTGTTTTTAGCCATCATCATTAGGGGCAGCCTCATAGGATCTACAGCAAAGTGGTGCAATAGGGTTTCGAGTTGGAATTGTTTTTACCAACATTTTGGAAACAGTCCTTAAGATGCCTTTTTGAAGACAGGAAAGCAAAAACCTTCATCTTTACAAGAGGAGGTGTAGGCATTAGAGGTAGAATTTAGAGGCATCGTATAATATAATGCTCAACCATAAGGATATGAATATCTACAGTGTGCACATGAGAGATAAATGGAGAAAATTAATAAGAGAAATATAATTTCCTTTGGAAACATGTTTTATGAATTGTCAATTATATTTCATCAAAATGCATCATTTGCGTAAGTCATAAATAGGTTTTCAATATGCCACTTCTTGAAGTATAGCTCAAGTATATGCTGTTAAAAACTGCATTCATTCCTCTATGCAGTAGTTTTTATTTGAGCGTGCTACAAAATTGCGTAATCCTCTGCTTCAAATGCTTGTAATTATTCGTAGAGTTATGAAGAAATTTACTCTTATGTCGTCAGGAAAGTTATTTCATGTGCCTATATATGGCTTTAACAACCATTATCCCAACAAAAAACTGATTGCAGCTCTTTAAACCACAATCTTTGAAGTCTTCTCTCAGTACATGGGAAAGAGGGCGACATTATTTCACAAATCAATGTAACTTTTCTCATTGCTCTTGTAGTTTCTTACGTGGACGAATTTAATTCACACTTTGGACTCCTCTGGAAAGACGGTCTTCTATTCCAGGTTGTTTAGGCAGTGTGACTTCCCCCGAATTCAAAGCACGCGGTGAATTACAAAGTGATCTGATCCTTCATTTCTCCCGCAGGTGCTTAGTGAGTAGTTGCTCTCCACAGTCACGAGTAAAGTGGTCCAGATATGAAGCAGACGACAACTGGATGATGGACAGTGACAGGGACAGTCAGACGAGCCAAGTCAAGCTGGCAACCTTTCGCACAATTTGGTTGAACCATCAGATTTTTCTGCAATTTTAGCGACTTTGTAAATAGTCTTATCACAACTTTATCTATTTCCTTTTTCAATTGCCCCTTCATTGTTTGTGGGTGAAGACATAATAATGATTTAAGCGTATATGTCCAAGGCAACACCTGATATCTCTAGGATTGTTTAACAAAAAAAGATATTGTCAGTTGTGCCGAAAAGAAAAATGTAGACAACCAGTTTAATATACGAGATGTTATTATTAGATGCTGTTTTAATAAGATATTATTTGTTGCAGGCCTAAAAAACAAAAAGTAAAAGTTTATATATTTTCTTTCTCTTCTATATTCTTTTGACAAGAATTTTGTAAAATCGATACGTCAAAGCAACGGTTCAACCTAGTCATATTTACTTGTCCCAGGACGATATCCCCATCTGTGGAATTATTCAGTGTCTCATTTTTAAAGCCATTCGGTTGGATTTCTAAAGCAGGAAAGCAGAAGAGTTTCTTAGCAAGTAACTATAAGCCATTTATGAATGTTATTAATTTAAATTTCATTATAGACTATGGATAGTTTAAAAGGATTACAGGTTTTCTGAAATATTCCTTTGTCAATATCCCGAAAGTGTAGCATTACATATCTTGGATTTGGAATCCATCCCCTTCTTTGGGTGTAAAAAGTTTGACAAAGGAAATAAAGGCGACAATATAACTGTAAAGTCACTTTTAACTGAGATCTTAAATTATGAACGCCTATTATAGTTGATTTAAAGCATCATAAGTCTGGATAAACCTGGTTAAATGAACTTTGAATTTCAAACTCTATTAGCAAAGTAGTGTGGCCCAAAAAGCCTTAGTGCCTCTGAAGAATTGCCTGAAGCTATCATAATTTTGACTATGTTCCGCCCAAATGTGGATATTTAGGACTGTAATATCCTCAGTGGAACCTAAAAAGGGTCTTTAGACACGCACTAAAGATACATTAGCTTCCTGACTTAGCGCAGGATAGTAATACAGGATGCAGGAGGCTCTTTTATGTCGCGACGATTGTAAGCTTTGGGGATATTTTGGCAACCAGGTAAGGCCTGCCGAAAACATCTCATGTGGAAGCCACACATTCTGGACATGGTACATCAAGCAACAATGGATGTTGGACATTGAATTTCTCAATTACCACATATTATCTCGTCATTACTGTCAAGCAAATCCTGGAGCAACAATCCCGTGTGCTGTGAGACGGTGAGTTGAAAATATGGGAACTCTCTTCAATGGTATGGTTGGTAACGTCTCGTCTTGTTGGTAACAATGTCCCCTAGTAGTGTCTTTTTTGGAGGCTATAAAATCCAATAAACTGGTACGAAATCTTACAAATGCGCAGAGTTGGAGGATTGATTTCACCATAATTAACATATACAGATACACATTACCAATAAATAAAAATGATACACTCTGAAATTCTCAAATTAAACATTTTCCCAACGAGAATATAATGGATAAGGAGAGATTTTGCCTTTAGCCATCTCGGATAACCAATAATCGTAGAGTTATCTTCCTGTCTAGACAAGGGTGCTTTATAAGAAAAATGAGGGATTTTCTATTTATATTGTATTATCACTTATCACTACGTGTTTTTTTTTTAAGAACGTTAGACATAATTATATTTTTTTCACGGTAGGTATTCCTAATAGACTACTAATAATACACCTAATATAAAGGCAAAATACAAGAATAGTTATAATAATTTTTCTATATTTATCGTCTTGTCTCGAGACCAACTAACTAAACGCAAAATTGCGAGTGTTGCCTAAAGTACATTTTTCTCTTAAGGGTCCCGCTCTAACATTTCAAAACGTAATGACCAAAGTAAACTTAATGACATTTAAGCAATTTGCAAAAAAACTATAATTTTAAAGAACTGTTGTAAGAGTGTTGTTACGGTCTGTACCATGTAGAGTTCTTAGGCGTTGTCTTTCAGCGCAATCTAAATTGAAACAAGTCGATTCAGTTAACCTAAACCTAATTCGTTTTCTCTGCTTTCTCTATGGCGTCAATCAGAATTTCTTCATAAAGGCACACTCGAGGCTGTCTATTTTGGTTACATCGAATCTGTTTTCTTACGGAGTTTTGTTTTAGGGAAGGCCATCACAATATTGTTATCACATAATTAATAAATATTCACTTTACAAAAACGTACCTTCAGGATCGTAAGTTGGACTAGTCTATAGAGAAACCTGTACAGAGAATTTTCCACGGGAGAATATGTTAACATTCTTTTCCTTTGTTTATATATTGTATTCTCAAGTATGTTTTTCAAGTGGTCTTTTTTCCAAACTCAACTTACCAATACTAGAAATAAAACTGACTATAATGTATGTAAACACTATTTTTCAATGCAGAAGCATCCAGTTTTATATTTGGGGCCAAATATATTTAGTAACTTGCCTTTTAGTATCAAATCTTATACCAGGTTTTTATTATTTAAAAAGCGCATAAGACTTTAGTTGTGGAGGGAGTTTTTGCAATGTGAATGAGTACTTCAAAACGATGTTAACTTACTTATAAACAATAATAACAATTATACTGATGTTATACTAGTTGTTTTGTAATATATAACTACAACATGGTTGTCTGATGCTGTAAGGTTCATAAATAAAAAGAACGGTAAAACCTACGAATAACAATATTGTTTGATTGTAAGTTTATATGAGCTCTGTACTTAAATGTCCATCCTTGTGCAATAATCCTGCTTCTTTATAAACAATGTTTCAACTGTACAAGTTAACATATATTTTTTTCTAATAGAGCTAAATATTTTGGATTACCCTAACACAAAATCTGCTGTCCGAATTCGGACAGATGAGCCTTCTATTAGCCATTTGCTGAGCGTTAGCGAAGCCTATCATTCGAGGAGCTGGAAAAATTGCATTTGCCTGTCTGTCTACCCGTTGGCATAATGTTTCGAGAATGAATTAACTTATACCCTCGAAAGTTTGTATGAAGCTTCACTTCTATATAAGCAACATTCTATAACTTTCGAGTCGAACAGCACAGAACGGCAGCTTTCGAACACTTACCATCTCAAGTTGGAGTCAGGCTCAGGCTCCCTAAGGGCATCAAACAACTCAATAAAACAAAACAATTTAAAACTCGACTAAAAAATTTTCTTATGTCAAAGGCATTTTACTCAACTGATAAGTTCATAATGGGCCGCTGGGATGAAAAGTTTTGAAATTAACAACAACCACGAAATCCCCGGTTCTGATACATACATGAATCGTATTACATTGTATGTAATTTACCTGGACCAACATCATAATTAAATTATAACCTTGATCAGAAACCATATAAAAGACGTGATTACGGCTAGGATTGACGTATAATTAAAGATTATAAAAAAAACTTTTATTTATTTTTAAGACTTTTAACCTAGTATTTTTAAACCATTAAATAAATCACGCTTATTTTAATTTGCAACAACTTTGCCAGATTTATCTGATGTACTTATGTACCTTATATAGTTACGTTGACGCATGCCATGCAATATTGTAATTGTTTCACACAATAAAGAATATTATTATTATTGAGTTCGAGGATAGTGCAGGTCACTCCATTGGGGTTGGCTGAGCGTTATCGAACGTTTTTACATTGGTCTTGTGGGTAACTACGATGGCAACAAGAACGTACGATCATACGACATTTTAACAAGTAGCTATAGACTAGAAACATTGCATTAAACCTCAGCTAGGCTGTTATGACACATGGTGTCAAACATTCCTAACTTGTTTATTCTGAAACTGTTACTATAATTACTTAATCTTAGGGGAAATGTTATCTTACACCCTTCGTCCTCCAGGAAACAGTATATTTAGTTTATATTTTGTTCCAGGTAATATCATTGCGATGTAATCTTTACCAGTAAATATTAAGTTGACCGTCGATAAGTGAAGGGACTGTAAACCTATCAACACTAGCAGTAAACACTAACAAACGGTTTCCTTTGAACTGATTACCTCACTCTTATCTCAAACGTGCTGCCATAACTTTAGAATTCTCGGAAACGTGAATCATCGATTGCGACACTGCATTTTAGTTCAGCAAGCAAAGTAAACGTGTACACATCATAACGAACAAAACAGCAAAGATGAGTTAAGTTCGAAGTATTAAACTTAGTTTTTCGATCTCAAAGGATTTAAATCTATTGTCCTTTTTCAACTTATGCATACTAGGTGAAGGCATTCTCTGATCTGATCATGTGTGGTTCATTTGCATGAAATTGTTACTTGAACACTCTGTCCTGAACACACCCACAACTTTCCGCCTCTGCGGATTTTTATACCCACTTCCTGTGTTTGGGTGATGTATAACAACAAGGACCCGGATCACAAAGTTTTATGATTTATTACATCCGTTCTTCATTATAATTCACCTTTTTTCTCTTTTTTAAGAAGTGTCCGATGCCCTTTTAAGCCTTATTCTGCCCGACCTCATGGGCCACTGGCATGTGCGAGGATCAAATCAAACAGAATAGGGGGAGAGTCGATACAGTACAAGATCGTTGGTACTGATAAAAAGTGCAAAGGTCACAGATAAGATTTAAACCTGCGCTATCTCTAACTCAGACTCAAACCCTAAATAGACCGATCGGTGATCGGCATTCCCAAAAACATAAATAAACACCTGTTTTTGAATGCTTGAAACTTACTTAACTTAGTTCATGGTTGTTGTCGGAGTTTACTTTGAGTTATCTGCAACTTAGTAGAAACTGTGTATTCCTTTCTTCTTCATGATGTGAAGGATTCTCTTTATATTGTTACTACCCATATTGTTAGTAAATATCGAGGGAGCCATGGCAAAGGATACGATGAGATTTCTGAAAGAATGTGTAGTTCGTGATTTCTAAACTGGTCATCGGTAGTGTTCCCAGACTACATCAATTGGAGGGTGGAAATTTACATACAGGGTTGACCTGCTACTACAATTTATCCATGATCATGGGTTGGAATACAAATAAATAAAGACATGGATACCAAAACCCCTCTCCTTATCTTACGCGACTTTTCAAGAACTTCGAGCTTTCTTTTACAGCCCATCATTTCGGTATTTCTAGTGATCCAAAAGGTAAGAACTGGAATGTCTACTGATAAATTCAGTTGGCTTGAGGTTATATCTCATTGTTCCAAGAGGGTAGCTCTTTCTTAGTTTCGATTATTTTGTTCTATCATCAATCGTAAAACCTTACTATACATTATTCTGTATAAATTTATTTTCTAATATTCGTAAGGCAATCAAACACTTCAATTTCCAAATGTTGTGCCCTTGAAATATCGCTAGTCTAAACTACTCATGTTTGAAAAATAACCTTGTTGTAAACCATCTAGTTTCCCTGGGGCTTGTCAATAAACTAACTGGGCCTTCTAAAAATAAACGAGACCATAACAGCCGCGGTTACTACACAGTTACTAACTTGGCGCTCAAAGCAAACTTGCAAACAAGATGGTGGTGTGATTTATTAGTTTTCTTTTCCTTTTGTGCAGTTGCAACATTTTACTTGAAACAAGATCTTGTGTTCGAATCAATATTAGATTTTTGTCAGTGTATAACAATTTTAGATTTGTTGGGAAGTATGCGCGAAGAAATTGTACAAAACCTGCTGAAATAAACGAATCCACCTCTCCACCGTAGGATCTACCCTCAGGTCCTCCCACTGTCCATACAAACTTCAAGAACGATTAACTTACAGAAAAGTGTCTAATTCTGTAAGGCGGTTAATGGTTTGTTTTTGAGTAGTCAACCAAAATTCTACGTTTATGATTTTCCGCCATGATGAAATGCTTTCCTTCAGGCTGTGTTTGTGTCAGTATTACAAACTCTGACCGCTAGATCGCATGAGCAACACATCCTTTCCGGTTTTTCTACAGTTTCTAAGGAGTTTGCTGGCCCAATCCTCTTCCACTCCAAGTACCGAGAATTAATTAATTCCAAAATGTAAAAAATTAATATCTTTTCCGTAAAATTTAAACATAGTGGAATGATTAACTCATGTTTTTCAAAATAAAAAATATGTCACTCCTTCCGATCATATTTCACATACTCACTGTAAAAAATTGAAATCCTAATCATCAGTCATTTATCATTGGGCCTGATTATGAAAAGACCCAAAATAATACTGTAGACTACTTCAAATGTCTGTAATTTCTCGTGAAGTGACCCAATTTGTTCTGGCTTCAGGAAAGGTATCTTGAAATATTGTGACTATTGAATTTAAAAATTTTACTCAACTCAAAATTGATTGCAACACTTTAATAATGACTTTCTTGGACAAATGTTTTTCTAGATTTCCATATCTTTGGCATCTAACATGTAATGCCTACGAGTCTTTATGGACATGGAAATGCAATCTGGTGAAGATTGAAGAAATGCTGATCAGACTCTACATTACCCACAGCAACGCTACATATCACAAGAGGAGCCTCAGAGCCACCATATTGTACAAAAAAGATTGTACAGATGGGCCCAAGATAGCGTGCGCCTCATTGGTGGTGGTGGGGCCCTATCGGGGTATAGGGGCGTCTTTACCAAGAACATCGGGCTTTGCCTTACAGCCCATTCCTTCGATATTTCCCATGACCCAAGAGGCAAGAACTGTAATATCAACTGATTTATTCAGTTGTCTCGTGGTTCTATTCTAATAAGAGGTGTTCCGGATAGTTCAGTTCTTTTAAATCAATTACAGAATGACAGCGCGTATGTGAGGTTAATGTTTCTTGAATGGCTAGTACAGCCCCGACCACGCGTACATAACGTACGCCTATCTGTACTTATACACCATACAATAATTGTATTGCATACCTGTTAACACTTTTTTATTCAATTTGGAATTATTACTTTGGCCTCCCTATATATTTATAAAACTCTCTGCATGTACATGAAATATCCAACAAAATTCATTAAACACCATTACGAACATAATCATCAGCTGAAATACAGAGACCTTCAGTATCCAGTCCACCGATTAACCTTATATGAAACTGGAGTTTACTACTCAGCTCTGAAATTGTATAACAAGCTCCCTCCACATCTAAAAATTCAAAATTCCCACAACAAATTCAAAGTTTCCCTAAAACGCCATCTCCTTGACCGGGCCTACCACGCTGTTTTTTTCACTCACAGCCACAAATTTGTTAAGTTATTAATAGCTCTTAGAATTTTTAAATAATTGATTTGTTACAAATGATTTAATGTTGCTAATTTGACATTTAATATGTTTACTTGAGCATAGCTCAGTTATGTAAACAAATAATGAATACACCTTTTTTGAATTTGAATTTGAACACTACGTAGATGGAGTTTCAAAAATATGACATGTTATGTTGATAAATGAGCATACGTTTAGCAAGATACTGAGTTACACAATCTTGAAGTGATATCTTTGTAAATTAAGATCAATTTTTCATTGACCTCTTACTGTGTATCTAGAAGAAGTAAAATCTATGCACTCTTGCGTAATACGATTGCATAGATTCGTATTATTTTATCCAGGGGCCACTATTTTTGGAAGAGTTTTTCATACCGGGAACCTAAAAAACTAAACTATTAGAAAGAACAGACTATTTGACTTACATTACTTAAAAATTTCTCGTCATGACAATCGGATTTTGTTTTCTGCCTCTCTAAAGAAAGCAATGTCGGCGAGACTGAGGCCTCTCTGTCCTTATGTATATTTGTTATTACGCGATATACGTAGGTTTATAGTATATTATATTATATATGTTACTAGTAGTAACACAGTTAAAGATAGCCTTTAGGAACACTCACGTGACCTGAACTTGAATTTAGGTACTATCTCGAGGGATTTGGTCTTTCTCCACCAGTTTAACGATTTTGCACGTGATCTGAGATCAATGACTTTGATCAATCAGCTCTAGGAATCTACTGAGTGTAGCTTACCTTTTGTGATGTTATCGGAAAAGATCATAATATGCTGTGGTAAAATAAGCATTTTTCTGCCATTAAAGAAGGATTTATCCTGAAGAGTGAGACGAAACACGCTTTAAAGTGAACCATATTAATTTGTAGAGGCAATAAACTATTTATTGGAATTTATTTTGACGTTACTTCAGCTAACGACATATTTGTTGGATGTTTCCAAGGATCCATGTGGGCCATATGGACTTTGTCATCAGTATAACAAAGAGCTCTCGAAGATATAAAACGAGTAGTGAGTAGTTCACTAGTCCTTCCTTAGTTCAAGGCAGGTGCTAAAATTAGAGTTGCCGCGGACTCGTCTGTACATAGACTTTGTGCAACATTGGAGCGGCCAGACACAAAGTGGGAAGTGAACCATTGTTATGTATGCTCCCTAAAGTTTGACACC
The DNA here is from genome assembly GCF_021130785.1 of Homalodisca vitripennis. Classification (NCBI taxonomy): domain Eukaryota; kingdom Metazoa; phylum Arthropoda; class Insecta; order Hemiptera; family Cicadellidae; genus Homalodisca; species Homalodisca vitripennis. The sequence continues at coordinate 31,178,102 of NC_060211.1, forward strand.
GAAAGCTTTATTTGCACAAACTGAGGAGGATTTTCACGCTTTAAAATGGGCTTTTGAAAAGTGTAATTCATTTTTGTGTGGTACTAGTTTTATTTGTTGATCGGCCTCAATCACTGTTTCAAATTATGTTTTGGAGAAGTTCATACATGAATTATCTGTTACAATACAAATATTTCGAATAAAAAAGCTTATATTTGGTTTTTAAATCAAACTTGTTTTATCATTCCAATCTGATTCTTAGGATTCTTATAAAGATTGATGAATCAAATAATGATAACCAAGATGTATGGAAGAAGTGAAACATTACTAAAAATAAGGACACTTAAGAATGGTTAAATGCCTAAGAAGAGATAAGAAATCAGTGTTGAGCCAGAACATAACTGGAACACTGACAACTTGTCAAAAATCCATTGTCAAAACATCGGAGCGCCTCATCACAATTTTATTGTCAGCAGAACCGTAGATTTGTTTATTTGCAGATATTTGTAAATTGGGAGATTCAGAAGTAATTTTCCAGATGTGCGAATCTTGTCACACTAGATATATTACTACCCAAGCTGTAATTGATGGACTGAAGGATATTTTTCACTTTATGTAATACTGCTTTCAACAAAAAAGTGATAGGGTACACTTTTTTATTTTGCAAAACTATTGGATCTTCTCATTGTACTAGTACTCGCTGTTTAAAGGCGAATGGCAGCGATCAGAGAGAAGGTCACATGGTTAGCAAAAGATTGTGACCAAATTTCAGGATGTGAATTTCGAACTATTTGAGTGTAGGAATTGAATTGTCACATCCAGATCTTTTGGTTTCTCAAAGAAGAAAGTTGAGGACTACACTGCCTTCTTTAAATTGTAACTAAGTACTTTGGAAGACAAGATCACTGCAAGAAGATGAGCCATGACAAAAAGAATTCTAAGGAAAATGATGCAGGGTCTTTGATAACTCCCGACGATTCAAGAAGTGTGGGATCCTGAAAGATTTGGAAAATTTGAAGTAACTGTCATTCTATCTTCACTCGTGCATGATATCTGCAACAATGAGAGGTTTTAGGCAAAACTAAAACTCTTTACCCCTATCAAATATGTTGAGACCGATTAGGCTGAGGAGAATCGGTCATGACTGCTACACACATGTGAATACGGTAGCAGAGGGGATGGATGGCATGAATACACAGATGACATTGTGGACACAAATGGAACAAGAAGATGAAGACCAAAGTATGAATTCGGTGCAACATATAAGAGCTGTGGTCGCCAAATGAATGGGAAATATAGTGTTTGGTTATTATCAAATTAATATAGAATAGGGGTATATTACAGCGTTTACTTTGAGTATTAAACATTTGTTTAAATGAAGATTCTTGGAGCAATTAGAACAATTTTAATTTGTTACAACTAATAATAATCACACAATTTCCCAATGCTAATTTTTATTTTGTGCGAGGCCTGATCATACAGAAAAGAAATTGGCCCAATTTACGTCCTGCCAAAATCCATGGAGTGACATGTAGGCTACCATCAACGAACTCAATATTGCACATATAGAAATGAAGTTTCATTCAAAATTTCAAGTCTGTAGAACATTAAGTTTTCAAGGTATCGTGCGGACAGACAGCGAGGCAGACATAAATGAAATGAGTTGAGTTTTGAGTTTAAAAAATTACGTTTTGATAGCGTATTTTTTAGTTTCTGGTATGTTAGGTAAGTTGTTTCTTTATGTTGCTACATTCGTCTTGTTATAATAACAATGTCATTAAACATAGCATGAATTAACCATACTTTTTACATGTTTATACAAATCATTACTTCTTTATTGTACTACTAGAAACACAAATAAACTATACGTACTCAAATACACAACGATATTGGGAGTGCCGATGGCCGAGTGGTCTAAGACGTTGGATTTTGGGTCTGAGTTAGAGATAGCGCAGGCTCGAATCCTGTCTGTGACCGTTGCACTTTTTATCAGTACCATCGACCTTGTACTGTATCGACTCTCCCCCTTATTCTGTTTGATAAGATCCTAGCACAGGCCAGTGGCCCATTAGGACGGGCAGAATAAGGCATAAAAGGAGATCGGCTTCTCCTTTTTTTAAAAAGAAAAAAAAGAAAAGAAAAAAGATATACAGTAGAAGGGACTATGTACATCACCCGAAACTTAGTGAGGGTGAACTTACACGTCTGTCTTTTGTATGACCCTTGTCTGCTTAGGAATAGTTATACGCTCAATCTTCCCGTATTTGGATGATATAGTAGAAGGGATTATGTACATCAACCGAAACTTAGCGAGAGTTAACTTAGACGTATGACTGAAAGTCTGTCCGTCGTATGACCTGCCTGCTTAGGAATAGCTCATTCTTCCCGTATTTGTATGATAAACTGCGACTAATATAATTGTATCTTAATCGTTTAACATAAGTATGATGTGCTATCTAGATGTATTAATGATGTACAGATGTATTGTATTAAATATTAAACTGTGTACTTTTATATATAAAATCAAATAACTTTGTAATCGTAGTTTTAAACGGTGTATCCATTGCAAACAAGCTAAGTCTAAGTTCATTATAAAACATTTTAACTTTCTTATCTTATATTATCTACTGTTCGCCTACCCCACATCCAAGACAGGCCACAAACACTGCAAAGCTGCACGTCAACCTTAATTATATACTGAACTTAACTCAAATCTATTATATTTATTATGTATTGAAAATTTTTTAACTAGCCACAATTACTGGTAACAGTGGTTAGTAATATTCCATTATTGCCATGTCTTGTAAATTTGAATTACTGTGGAATAAACTTAATTTCTACAAGAATTAGTTCTATGGCGCGTCACCTGTTCTTTTAAATTATTTTTTATTGTGAGATAATGAGATACTGAGATTTATTCCAAACAAATATAAATTTTACAAACAAGATTACTAAGGAATATAATCTAACCACATTAACAAGTTGCGTGGTTAGATAAAACTAAACAATAAACAAGGAAAGGTCTGATAACAGTCCGGTTTTCTCTGAAAAGGACTTTTGTTGCTCTTGTCTATCTATCCGCAGGACATATATAGAGCAAAATGAGCTATAAATTAGAAATTTTACATTGCATGATGTGGCATACCTCCTTGTTTTATATTGAATAACTGGTCTGATTATAAACTTCTCAACAACCCAATTTTATGGATTATTTGACATCACTTAAATCTGCAATATGTACTGATATGTAGACATAGACTGTTGGCCCAATTAAGAAATCCGATTTTTACAATAGCAAGTCTTTAAACAAAACAAGAATCTAGGAACTCTTATTATGTAGGCATAGGTTAGTACAAATTTAAGTTTAATAATTCCATTGTTATTTAACTCAAATTTCATTGAATAAATTATAAAACTACTTGCATACTAAAATATTAGGCTACTATGAGATTATAGTACACTAAATTCATAATCCATCACTATTTTACAGTAGAGTGTAAAATTATATATAAAAGAAGCCATTTGATCTCCAAATTCTATTTGTACCCATCATTGAGTCTTTTAGACCCAACAACGTCACTCTAACGTTTCTAAAGGTTTGTTTGTATATTGTACAGTCTACTATTTGATTTATATCTCAGACACTTGTGATCAGACCCTCTAGATTTTATTTTGTTAAGAGTTAGGCATTATCTCGAGGTGCCGTGTGTTTTTCTTTCGTTGCCATCAGTGCAAGCTAGCATTGCATTTGGCGGAAGGCATTAGTAGACACGAGATATGCATTTTATCTGACCCCATTCATGTACTCATAAAACGATTTAATTATAGTCGTACTTCCGCAGAATTTAAAAGTGACGTGACTAATAATGATCACATCTTTTTTCACATAACGTAGCTATGGTGGGAAGGGTTGATTCAATGTGAATGTTGAGTTTGGTCAGTTCACCTTTCTCTTAGTGCAACGTCTAGATCAATTTGTGCAATAATGCACCTGATGAGACAACAAGAATGTCTCTTCACTAAGATGACACTATATTTTGTAGTCTAGAGGTGATGTCGAAACAATGTGAAGAGTTCATTTTGAGCTTCTACGTCACCGACTTTTTTAACTTTTCAGACGAACGTGAGATTCCAGGAGTGAAGTCTGTGGCAGCGTCAGATTCCAGACGCTGCACTAAGAGGAAGGTGAGCTGGAGCTAAACTCAACATTCACATTACATCTGCCTTATTTTAAATTAGTTTATGTTTCTGACAACTTTTACATTTCTTTATATTATCGTTATAAGTTTGTTTGTTGTTCGGCTTTGAATGTATTTATTTGTGTATCTTTATTATAGTGTGAATTTAGCTACACCATTGATAAATTGTCTAAACAGATTCACGCCCAGATCGTGAGTCGAATTAAGAGGATGGACGATGAAAAACATCACTAAAAATGTAGAGGATTAGGTATTAAACATGCGCTTTTGTACAAAATCCGATTGGTATCTCAACGGACTTCCTTATCATATTTATTGCTGCTTTGAACAAAAGCTCGCATGAACTAAAGCATTTAAAACGCCAAAATTATTACAATTATCCAAGACATTATACTTATCCAAATAAACAACGGTAACTTATATGCACAAGTTGAAATGTTTCATGAAAAGACCTTTTAAGCAAATGTCTCAGTATCACTGTACTCATCAATCAATAATGCAATACAACTATTTCATGGCAAATCGAACTAAAACTGTGGCAGCACACAAAAGGAAAACAATGTGAAAACCTTGATCTTTAATAAATAAATCTTTTCAAAAACGTCCAGGCTTTTAAAAATATTATAGGCCATGTTTTATACTTTGTGAAACAGCCGCGCCAGTCAGTTATCGACAAAACTAATCAGTCGTGTTACCAATCAAATATCAACAACACAATACAACACAAGAATGTAGGAAGCAGGTGGCAACTCACCAAGGAAACCTACACAACGACAACACGCGGACACGGGCTCGCGCACAGACAGACAGAAATAGCGGACAGAACAGAACAGCAGCGGCAAGCAATAGCAGTAGCGGCTGTGGCCACCAGGGGGCATCGGTGTTGGTGTAAATAGCCTGTGGCGTCACCGAGCGCTATATACTCGTCATTGTTACACTGACAAACGCATTGTAACGATAGCTGCAATTACAAAAGTAGAGGTTTAGCTACCAGGGGGCATCGATGTTGGTGAAAATAGCCTGTGGCGTCACCGAGCGTTATATACTCGTCATTGTTACACTGACATACGCATTGTAACGATAGCTGCAATTACAAAAGTAGAGGTTTAGCTACCAAGGGGCATCGGTGTTGGTGTAAATAGCCTGTGGCGTCACAGAGCGCTGTATGCTCGTCATTGTTACACTCACATACGCATTGTAACGATAGCTGCAATTACAAAAGTAGAGGTTTAGCTACCAAGGGGCATCGGTGTTGGTGTAAATAGCCTGTGGCGTCACAGAGCGCTGTATGCTCGTCATTGTTACACTCACATACGCATTGTAACGATAGCTGCAATTACAAAAGTAGAGGTTTAGCTACCAAGGGGCATCGGTGTTGGTTGTAAATAGCCTGTGGCGTCACCGAGCGCTATATACCCGTCATTATTACACTCACATACGCATTGTAACTATAGCTGCAATTACAAAAGTAGAGGTTTAGCTACCAGGGGGCATCGGTGTTGGTGTAAATAGCCTGTGGCGTCACCGAGCGCTATATACCCGTCATTATTACACTCACATACGCATTGTAACTATAGCTGCAATTACAAAAGTAGAGGTTTAGCTACCAAGGGGCATCGGTGTTGGTGTAAATAGCCTGTGGCGTCACCGAGCGCTATATACCCGTCATTATTACACTCACATACGCATTGTAACTATAGCTGCAATTACAAAAGTAGAGGTTTAGCTACCAGGGGGCATCGGTGTTGGTGTAAATAGCCTGTGGCGTCACAGAGCGCTGTATGCTCGTCATTGTTACACTCACATACGCATTGTAACGATAGCTGCAATTACAAAAGTAGAGGTTTAGCTACCAAGGGGCATCGGTGTTGGTGTAAATAGCCTGTGGCGTCACAGAGCGCTGTATGCTCGTCATTGTTACACTCACATACGCATTGTAACGATAGCTGCAATTACAAAAGTAGAGGTTTAGCTACCAAGGGGCATCGGTGTTGGTGTAAATAGCCTGTGGCGTCACAGAGCGCTGTATGCTCGTCATTGTTACACTCACATACGCATTGTAACGATAGCTGCAATTACAAAAGTAGAGGTTTAGCTACCAAGGGGCATCGGTGTTGGTGTAAATAGCCTGTGGCGTCACAGAGCGCTGTATGCTCGTCATTGTTACACTCACATACGCATTGTAACGATAGCTGCAATTACAAAAGTAGAGGTTTAGCTACCAGGGGGCATCGGTGTTGGTGTAAATAGCCTGTGGCGTCACAGAGCGCTGTATGCTCGTCATTGTTACACTCACATACGCATTGTAACGATAGCTGCAATTACAAAAGTAGAGGTTTAGCTACCAGGGGGCATCATAGCCTGTGGCGTCACAGAGCGCTGTATGCTCGTCATTGTTACACTCACATACGCATTGTAACGATAGCTGCAATTACAAAAGTAGAGGTTTAGCTACCAAGGGGGCATCGGTGTTGGTGTAAATAGCCTGTGGCGTCACAGAGCGCTATATGCTCGTCATTGTTACACTCACATACGCATTGTAACGATAGCTGCAATTACAAAAGTAGAGGTTTAGCTACCAGGGGGCATCGGTGTTGGTGTAAATAGCCTGTGGCGTCACCGAGCGCTATATACTCGTCATTGTTACACTGACATACGCATTGTAACGATAGCTGCAATTACAAAAGTAGAGGTTTAGCTACCAGGGGGCATCGGTGTTGGTGTAAATAGCCTGTGGCGTCACAGAGCGCTATATGCTCGTCATTGTTACACTCACATACGCATTATAACGATAGCTGCAATTACAAAAGTAGATGTTTAGCTACCAGGGGGCATCGGTGTTGGTGTAAATGGCCTGTGGCGTCACAGAGCGCTATATACTCGTCATTGTTACACTCACATACGCATTATAACGATAGCTGCAATTACAAAAGTAGCGGTGTAGCTGCCAGGTGGTTTCGGAGTTAATGTAACTAGCTTTTGACATCAACGAGCATTACATTATGCTCGTCATTATTTTACCACTATTTTAGCTACCTTGAGGTATCAGGATTGTGTAATTAGCTTTTGTAATCAACAAGTATTAACTTATATTGCTTTCATAATTGTTACACAAACACACACAATGTAAAGGTTGTAATGCAGTTATTACTAACGGCTGTAACCATAGGAATTTACAAGTATTTGTAATTAGCTTGTATCACTAACTAGCATTAATAATAATAGATCGACAGCGTTAAACTCACACACTTGTTGTAACGATGAATGCAGTTAGTAGAAGCGGGTGTGGCTACTGCGGGCATCTGTGTGGGTGTGTTTAGCTTGTGTCGTCACCGATCATTATATTATGTCCGTCATTGTTATACTCGTACTTACTCAATTATAGTACAGAAAGCTGCAGGTACTATAGCGGCCATTGCCATAACGGGGTATATAACATTATGTTAGTCATTTTTATACTCGTACTTACTCAATTATAGTAAAGAAAGCTGCAGGTACTATAGCGGCCATTGCCATAAACGGGGTATATAACATTATGTTAGTCATTGTTGTACTCGTACTTACTCAATTATAGTAAAGAAAGCTGCAGGTACTATAGCGGCCATTGCCATAACGGGGTATATAACATTATGTTAGTCATTGTTATACTCGTACTTACTCAATTATAGTAAAGAAAGCTGCAGGTACTATAGCGGCCATTGCCATAACGGGGTATATAACATTATGTTATGTTAGTCATTGTTATACTCGTACTTACTCAATTATAGTAAAGAAAGCTGCAGGTACTATAGCGGCCATTGCCATAACGGGGTATATAACATTATGTTAGTCATTGTTATACTTTCTTATTACAGTAACGTAAGCTGCAAACACTATTTGCGGCTCTTGCCATAAGAGGGTATCTAGGTGGTGTAATATAGAGTTCTGCCACGAAAAAGTTTAGTTGATATGTTGAGTATCTCAATTGCAATAAACGGAAAATGTTCTTCATTTTCTCAACCAAACTAATATTTAACGTGTATCTCAATAAAGCACTAGTTCAGTAGTGAGGTCTCGGTGCCTTTAGTTGCTGACGAAGAATTTAGCGAGCCGCGGTTTCCTCGTCTTTTTTAAGGGGACTTGCATAAATGAGTCCCGTAAAAAAGTCTTTAAGAGACCAAAAACCTATGGTTCTTTTTACACAAAAACACCTGTGTGTATTTCTTGTTTTCCCTGTTTGTTACGAAAAAAATCATTGACAATTATTGTCAATGATTTTTTTCGTAACAAACAGGGAAAACAAGAAATACACACAGGTGTTTATCACTCTAAGACTACATCTAAGCATTATTAATAAACCTATTCGCAGTTACACCTTGGATTATATAACGCTCTAAATTATTGGAGAATTCTAGATAAGTAGTCATAGTAACTCATTGGCTGAGCGTTAGCGAAGCCTATTGCTTGAGGGGCTGGAAAATTTCATATCTGTTCCACTGTCTTCCCGCACGATATCTCGAGAACAAACTGACCTATGTAATTGAAATTTTGCTCAAACCATCATTCCTATGCATGCAACCCCGAGCGCAATGATGTGCATGTCACCCCATAGGATTTGGTTGAGCATTAACGAACATTTTTACATTGATCTTACGATTGCGACGAGAAACTCGCAGAATAGATTTGTAATCAAACTAAGTACAACCATGTGATATTTTAGCATGTGGCGAAATAACACATGTAGCTAACTATCTACAAGGAATCCCGAGAAAGATTTCATTAGTAGACTTAAATTTTCCATGAGTTTTAATTTCTTCATAAACAAGAATTAGTTCAATTATAGTACACGACCATGGCTGAGTATCTCTGAGTAGACCAGCGTAATTGCCTTATGTCTGCCTACAGGCTGTAAAAGTTTATTTTCTGTATGATTGTCTGTCTGTCTATCTGTCCGCAAGGCATTTTAAGAATGAAATAAGCTATAGATTGGAAATTTTTCCATGTAACGTCAGCAAAGCCTGTTACGTGAAATGAGGTCTGGCGTACCTTATAGTGTAAACATAAAGTTATTTTAAAATTTGGTTATTGCTACCTTTTTTTATTTTTTACATTGCTAATTTTTAGTTCCTGTACAAAGCGGACAAAACACTACCTACATTACTAGATTTATTCCACGATTGTTTATTATTACCTGCCATTCCGGGCAGTTTGGACTGTAAAGCCACATTATCCTACTAGTACCTATGTAAAACACCCGGGTATTGTGCAGTCTTTAGTCATCATGGCGGTAATACTCTACGTGCGTATGTGAGTAACAACAGTTTAACCTACATAACGCTACTGGTACCTAAATAGGACATCCTAGTTGTATCTTTAGATTTTTTTATTCATCATGGTAAACAATAAAGTTAATAATGTTTGTTTCCAATCCTGTGCGACAATTTTGGACACTTACAATGGAAGCTGATGCGGAAACTAGACAAACATCCAGCATTAGTCCATGAGACGGGATCAGTGTTATAGCACTTGCACCGTGCTAAGTTTTATAAGTTACAAACATAAGTAAATCTTTTTCTTAGAAACATAATACAGATCAAGACACAGTCTCAGGTTAAACAAAAGAGCACACATTCAATTTGATTTAAACTTCTGCGCATCTGTTGCTTGAGTGATCACGATGAAGGTGTAAACCTTTATCTAACAAAAATCTTCAAGTAAAAACGATTAATTCATTATTAACATCACAGGCATATCGTACTAAGTGCAAGACGTGATTAGAGGTTCAAGGAAAATTCTCCAACTACAGTAACTAACAAATTTATATGACAAAATGGTGATAAGTTGGGAAGAGCCCTGCCAACATTAATCTAACCCTGAGAGACCCTGTCAGGAAGAGGCATAAATACTCGAGAATGACGCGATATTCCGCATCCGTTCCCTTGCCTTCTTCTGCTAGAGAGGGGTTATATTTAGAAACAAACTACATGAAGTGGAAGTAGTCCGTGGTGTGAAGGATTTGGACATCGATGCTGCAAAGCAACGAGCCGTAGGAATTGGCTCACTTGGTTCAGAATGTTAACTCATTTTGTTTTAATATTCCCGTCGACTTGGCGAGTTTAGTTTTCTCGTCCCTTTTCTTAAATACTATTCTGTTATTTGCAATATCCACAACTCTTTTTACCCAAAGGAATTTTAATCGATCAGACCACATTTTTTTCAGAGGAAACATCCAAAACCTCTTGACAGAAATTGCGATGCCCTCTTCAGGAATCGAACCCGAGACTTATCGGTTAGAGCTACAGTCCTACCCCTAAGCTAAGGTGAAGGTTTGATTTCAATGATCTTTTGCATACCATTAAACGAACGACGGCAATGAACCTTGACATTTGTTAATACATAAATGATACATAATTGTATGTGCATATACCCTTACATCCATCTGCAGAGAGTTAGCCAACCCAACCAGAATGCAAGATTGTCACTCTCTAAATATAATTAGTTTTGCCAAGTTATCTACACGTATGCTGACTTCACTTTATTATGCTGACTCCTGACTAATACACTAGCAGCTTCCAAAGCTTGTAAACGCTTATTTGCAATTTCACGGAAAAGTGGTTTACGAGTGTGGTAAGAACATAAATAGAATGACTGTCCAGGAATAGCCATACTGTCTTCATGAGAACCACATTACTGCTACACTACAGCTGGTCAGGAGTTCAGACGACTCTGGGGTTGATATTCCTTCATTTTCCATACTTTTTATCAGATTTTTATGTATTACTCTTCAAGATCAACTGAAATCTTCTCTTTTAGAACATTTGTAAGGTTAAACTATAATTATAACCACGTTATAAGTCGATTTTGAATATATAATTTAGTATTTTTTATATTCATAAAACATGGTAATTTATGCTTCTTTTTCAATATTAATTTAGCAGTTCAAACTTATTACATTTCTCAATGATACAAAGAATTCAAAGAACAATGCAGTAAATTAAAACAGAACAACTTTTTATCTTTTAATATAAATATTTCATTGTTTTTGTTGCTATTTTGAAGTACTCGGTCATGAATTTCCATTTTATTTGTATCTACAGTCATGTTGTGCATTTTATTTGGTATGGAGTACATGTATTTGTTAATTATCAATATGCTTTGTTGTTACTTTAACAGACACAATTTTTTTGTCATTATTGTAAGATGGCGTTGTATTAGTAAGTAAAATAAAAGAAACTTACAGTCGGCAGCGATTTATACTATATAAAGCTTTATATTAAGAATTTAACACTATTCAGACTGAACACTAAGATTAGTGTCTGAATATTTAAAAAGCCAAACCTTATTGATAAAGCTACTATCGTATTAGCTTAAAAGGAAATTGAAAAGACAATACTACAGAAATGCTAACTTTTAATTATTGGGTTCGTCATCACTAAACATGTTTCAAATGTTTAACTTTTTAAGGAGATTTGCTTTTAAGCCTTAATTCTGTTGGTCCTCATGGGCCACTGGCCTGTGTGAGGATCTTATCAAACAGAATAAGGGGGGAGTCGATAAGTGCTGTGGTCACAGGCAGGATTTCAACCTGCGCTATCTCTAACTCAGAACAAAGTTCATAACGACTGAACTCTTTTAAGCCACCACATTAATTGGAATCGAAAATAACCCACTCAGAAATAACTTTGAAAGGATCTACTTCGGAAAATACACGGAATGTAATTATTTGTGAACCATTCCCCAATAAAACATGTAGGTTTAGTTTAATAACAGCGGTTGCTCTTCTCCTTAAAATTCTTACGTAAGGCTTACAGTTACAAAGAAATATGTATGATGAACTTCTACAATTAGTAGGCCTAATACGTTTTTAGCAAGACCAAGCAAGTATATGTGGATTAATAAAGCACCGTATGGAAAAAGATGTCAGAGATATGGACATTCAGAATGCCAAGAAAGAGTGAGTGTTGTGTTTGAAATTTTTAGAAACAAATCTGATTGTCGGTGTTATCAAAACTATTTTTACGAGAAAGATATTTTCAATCGCCGGAAGGAATTCAATCTCAGCGTGAACATTGACAGCAGATAGCCAAATTCCAATGTAGGCCGAAGGGCTACGAGTGAGGGAAAATGCCGCACTGAGTACGTAGGCTGAGGTTACAGGAAGGTGGATAGAGGAGACAGGAAATTGGGTGAATGCTAGCGAAGAAGAAAATGGCAGATCCCTAAACAAAAAAGACATCCCTACCAATGGACATTTACTTAAGTAAGGCCACTCATAAACCGAGCAATATGCAAAGTTTCTTGTTCAAAAAGGTTATGGGCAATAAAGGTGGTTTTAGTACGCCACACAACTTGTCATGTAACAGGCTTTGCTGAGGTTGATTGACAATTTTCAAATCTATAGCTCATTTCATTTTCGATATGTCCTGTTAACAGATAGCCATACAGTCAGTCAATCATAAAGAAAAGACATTGTTACGTCACCCCGGTAGACAAAAGAGGAATGATCTCAGCCTACCTAGTGATAAGATTTAAAGACGCTCAGCCAATTTCCATGGTTGGACATGCATTATTATGGAACTCATTCTTGTCTATGTAGAAATGAAGTTTCATAACAAATGTAAAGTCTACAGTTGAAGTCTTCCTCTAGATATCTTGCCACATGCTGCATTCACGTGTTTGTTCATAGGTTAGGTTTCATAGCAGTGTTTAAATAATAAAAGTATCATTTAGCTAGGGAGTTTACTACACACAAGAGTGCGCTGAAATCAAATCTCGTCACCGACTTTTAACATTTGAAATTCACTCTATTGTTTCTCTTTTTATTCTACGAACACAATATTGTATGATTGTTTGAAAATTTGTTTAGTCTGCTACTTTCTCAGGTTACCCACAAGGCCAACGTAAAATATTCGCCAGGTCTCAACCAAATCCCATTTATTGACATGCACCATCATCAAACTCGGTGTTGCCTACATGGAAATTAAGCTTTATGCAAACTTACAATTATATAAGTCAGTTTGTTATCGATATATCGTGCGGACAAACAGACAGAGAAATGAAACTATTCCATCTGTTCCAGTGATAGATTCATTCAACTATTTGGCAGATTCTTTTGTAAAATTGTTAAAACAACTTGTAACCATTCAAAATGCTACCAATTTATAGCTATATATATATATATATATATATATATATATATATATATATATATATATATATATATATATCTTTTCACATAACTGTGATCAAAATTATCATAAGAAAAATATTATACACTGTTTTACATGTAAAGTCTGTTTTAGACGTTTATAATGGTTTTAGTTCATTCAAATATTTCAATGTAAGACCGAAAATGCTCGGCTAGTGTTTTCGATCCCAAGGCTGATTGATGTATTAAATTTTAAAAAGCCTTTTACATAAATAGGACCAGTTTCAATTTTTAAATGTTTTTAATTTTAAATCTTAACAGCTATTCATGAATTTGTTAATTTGGTGGCATAAAATTTGTTATTTGTATATTTTCGGAGTAAAATTTGTTTAAATACATTACGAAATTGATATTTAATATAACATTTTTTTTCAGGAGACCTATGTACTGTGTTTCTCTTCTTTATGTGACAGCGAAGGTCACATTTTGAAAATGTGACCTTAGATGTCATGCTATGCAATAAATTACATTATTAATCTCCAAATCAGAAATAAATACAGAGATAAAATAGAAACTTGCATAGGGAATTTAAAGATTAAATGCGATAACCTATGCTTAAATACCAATTACGATATAGTATAAAACTATAAAGTTATGGTATTCTCAAAATGTGCTACAGATAAAAGAAACGCAAAGTATCAAATTAATTAACAAACCTGATCCCAAAGTAGATTTACAGAATCTCTCGATAATTCAAGATCACTATTTCCATTAAACGCCGACAAAGCCACAAACGCACAACATAGATCACACACAATGAAATGTATACATAAGCTCACACTGCCCTCACCGACACCCACCCAATATTGGCTCCTTGCCTGCCGGTACTGGTGATTCTGGCTGTTTATGTTCCCCCACCCCAACACAACCCAGCTTCTCGTCTCTGGCCAGAAGTTCTCACTGCCTTCACCAACACCCACCCAATATTAATTCCTTGCCTGTCGCACTGGTGATTCTGGCAGTTTATGTTCCCCCACCCCAACACAACCCAGCTTCTCGTCTCTGGCCAGAAGTTCTCACTGCCTTCACCAACACCCACCCAATATTGGCTCCTTGCCTGTCGCACTGGTGATTCTGGCTGTTTATGTTCCCCCACCCCAACACAACCCAGCTTCTCGTCTCTGGCCAGAAGTTCTCACTGCCTTCACCAACACCCACCCAATATTAATTCCTTGCCTGTCGCACTGGTGATTCTGGCTGTTTATGTTCCCCCACCCCAACACAACCCAGCTTCTCGTCTCTGGCCAGAAGTTCTCACTGCCTTCACCAACACCCACCCAATATTGGCTCCTTGCCTGCCGGTACTGGTGATTCTGGCTGTTTATGTTCCCCCACCCCAAACACAACCCAGCTTCTCGTCTCTGGCCAGAAGTTCTCACTGCCTTCACCAACACCCACCTAATATTGGCTCCTTGCCTGCCGGTACTGGTGATTCTGGCTGTTTATGTTCCCCCACCCCAACACAACCCAGCTTCTCGTCTCTGGCCAGAAGTTCTCACTGCCTTCACCAACACCCACCTAATATTGGCTCCTTGCCTGCCGGTACTGGTGATTCTGGCAGTTTATGTTCCCCCACCCCAACACAACCCAGCTTCTCGTCTCTGGCCAGAAGTTCTCACTGCCTTCACCAACACCCACCCAATATTAATTCCTTGCCTGTCGCACTGGTGATTCTGGCAGTTTATGTTCCCCACCCCAACACAACCCAGCTTCTCGTCTCTGGCCAGAAGTTCTCACTGCCTTCACCAACACCCACCTAATATTGGCTCCTTGCCTGCCGGTACTGGTGATTCTGGCAGTTTATGTTCCCCCACCCCAACACAACCCAGCTTCTCGTCTCTGGCCAGAAGTTCTCACTGCCTTCACCAACACCCACCTAATATTGGCTCCTTGCCTGCCGGTACTGGTGATTCTGGCAGTTTATGTTCCCCCACCCCAACACAACCCAGCTTCTCGTCTCTGGCCAGAAGTTCTCACTGCCTTCACCAACACCCACCTAATATTGGCTCCTTGCCTGCCGGTACTGGTGATTCTGGCTGTTTATGTTCCCCCACCCCAACACAACCCAGCTTCTCGTCTCTGGCCAGAAGTTCTCACTGCCTTCACCAACACCCACCTAATATTGGCTCCTTGCCTGCCGGTACTGGTGATTCTGGCTGTTTATGTTCCCCCACCCCAACACAACCCAGCTTCTCGTCTCTGGCCAGAAGTTCTCACTGCCTTCACCAACACCCACCTAATATTGGCTCCTTGCCTGCCGGTACTGGTGATTCTGGCTGTTTATGTTCCCCCACCCCAACACAACCCAGCTTCTCGTCTCTGGCCAGAAGTTCTCACTGCCTTCACCAACACCCACCTAATATTGGCTCCTTGCCTGCCGGTACTGGTGATTCTGGCTGTTTATGTTCCCCCACCCCAACACAACCCAGCTTCTCGTCTCTGGCCAGAAGTTCTCACTGCCTTCACCAACACCCACCTAATATTGGCTCCTTGCCTGCCGGTACTGGTGATTCTGGCTGTTTATGTTCCCCCACCCCAACACAACCCAGCTTCTCGTCTCTGGCCAGAAGTTCTCACTGCCTTCACCAACACCCACCTAATATTGGCTCCTTGCCTGCCGGTACTGGTGATTCTGGCTGTTTATGTTCCCCCACCCCAACACAACCCAGCTTCTCGTCTCTGGCCAGAAGTTCTCACTGCCTTCACCAACACCCACCTAATATTGGCTCCTTGCCTGCCGGTACTGGTGATTCTGGCTGTTTATGTTCCCCCACCCCAACACAACCCAGCTTCTCGTCTCTGGCCAGAAGTTCTCACTGCCTTCACCAACACCCACCTAATATTGGCTCCTTGCCTGCCGGTACTGGTGATTCTGGCTGTTTATGTTCCCCCACCCCAACACAACCCAGCTCCTCGTCTCTGGCCAGAAGTTCTCACTGCCTTCACCAACACCCACCCAATATTAATTCCTTGCCTGCCGGTACTGGTGATTCTGGCTGTTTATTTTCCCCACCCCAACACAACCCAGCTCCTCGTCTCTGGCCAGAAGTTCTCACTGCCTTCACCAACACCCACCCAATATTAATTCCTTGCCTGCCGGTACTGGTGATTCTGGCTGTTTATTTTCCCCACCCCAACACAACCCAGCTTCTCGTCTCTGGCCAGAAGCTCACACTTCCCTCACCGACACCCACCCAATATTAATTCCTTGACTGCCGGTACTGGTGATTCTGGCTGTTTGTCTTCCCCCACCCCAACACAACCCAGCTTCTCGTCTCTGGCTAGCAGCTCACACTTCCCTCACCGACACCCACCCAATATTAATTCCTTGACTGCCGGTACTGGTGATTCTGGCTGTTTGTCTTCCCCCACCCCAACACAACCCAGCTTCTCGTCTCTGGCTAGCAGCTCACACTTCCCTCACCTACACCCACCCAATATTAATTCCTTGACTGCCGGTACTGGTGATTCTGGCTGTTTGTCTTCCCCCACCCCAACACAACCCAGCTTCTCGTCTCTGGCTAGCAGCTCACACTGTTCTCACCGACACCCACCCAATATTAATTCCTTGCCTGTCGCACTGGTGATTCTGGCTGTTTATGTTCCCCCACCCCAACACAACCCAGCTCCTCGTCTCTGGCCAGAAGTTCTCACTGCCTTCACCAACACCCACCCAATATTAATTCCTTGCCTGCCGGTACTGGTGATTCTGGCTGTTTATGTTCCCCCACCCCAACACAACCCAGCTTCTCGTCTCTGGCCAGAAGTTCTCACTGCCTTCACCAACACCCACCCAATATTAATTCCTTGCCTGCCGGCACTGGTGATTCTGGCTGTTTATGTTCCCCCATCCCAACACAACCCAGCTTCTCGTCTCTGGCCAGAAGCTCACACTTCCCTCACCGACACCCACCCAATATTAATTCCTTGACTGCCGGTACTGGTGATTCTGGCTGTTTGTCTTCCCCCACCCCAACACAACCCAGCTTCTCGTCTCTGGCTAGCAGCTCACACTTCCCTCACCGACACCCACCCAATATTAATTCCTTGACTGCCGGTACTGGTGATTCTGGCTGTTTGTCTTCCCCCACCCCAACACAACCCAGCTTCTCGTCTCTGGCTAGCAGCTCACACTTCCCTCACCTACACCCACCCAATATTAATTCCTTGACTGCCGGTACTGGTGATTCTGGCTGTTTGTCTTCCCCGACCCCAACACAACCCAGCTTCTTGTCTCTGGCTAGCAGCTCACACTGTTCTCACCGACACCCACCCAATATTAATTCCTTGCCTGTCGCACTGGTGATTCTGGCAGTTTATGTTCCTTCAGTCCAACATAAACCAGTTTTTTGTCCCTGAACAGGAGTTTAATCTGCCCTTACTGACACCCACCCAATATTGGTTCCCTGTATTGGGGACTTTGACTGTTTATATTCTTCCACCCAAACACAACCCAGCTTCGCCTAGCTAGCAGAGCACTACACTTGAATTTTAATAGTCTTAAAAAATAAAGAATACATTTATTTCTTTCTTGAAAAATATTAGTAGCCTACATAAAAATTGTGACAATGGTTTGACTTATTTCATTGTGGAAAGAATTTCTTCCTTACATTCAGATTAATATTTATCCCTTTAATAAATATTTAATCATGTTTTTAGTGTATTCATGTATTACTATTTTTTTTATTTTACTTTCAAGACACAAATTTATAGTAACATTTTTACTGTTTACTATGTGCTGTAAATAAGTGTACGTATTTTTACTTTTAAGGAATCTTTTAATAGCAGTTTATCTTATTTGCTTGGAATCATCCTTCAATAATTATAAATTTGTATTCCTCATTGCACTTCTTAATTCATATTTTAATTATTTATACATTAAATTTGAAATGGTCATCTACCGTTATTTATTATATACAAGGAAGGAGTACACCACACCACATGTCCTTAAGTCTCTACCGAGGTTGCATGTAAAATTTCTAACCTATAACTCATTTTAATCTTAAAATGCCCTGCTGTCAGATATACAGACAGACTATCACGCAGAAAATAAATTAGTCCAAACTTTATGTTCAGCAAAATTTTATGATTGGACATAACATCATAGAACACAATCTTGTATATGTAGCTATAAAGTTTGATAAAAAAAGTATAAGGATGACATTTTTTTAAGTTATCTTGTCACATGATACACTCAAACTTTTACATCTTGAAAAAATAGAATTTGTGTCAGCCTATGAGAGATAGGCTTCAAAAACACCTTCAAAGAACTTATTCTTTTAAATGTAGAAACGAAGAATCATTAAAAATTTAATCAACATATGAAGTGTTTTTTGAGGGTTCTTTAATATAATATTACATTTTTTTCATTAATTTAGATTTCATAACAGAATATTTAATCCACAATGTAGGTTGTATTTAATTATTCCATCATTGTTTGAGTATTTTTACCAGACTTTTGTAATATTTTACCTGCATTCTTTCTAATTCTTATAGGTTTGTGTAAAAAAGTAACAATTTTTAATAAACTGATTTAGAAAATGAAGATAATACTGTACAAGCTTTTTTAAAATATATTTCTTTTGGTTTAAATTGGTACATTTTTTATTTTGCTTACTTATCGTTACCAAACTTTAGAAAACTTGAAATATGCCTTCGTTGTCTACAAAAACATAACACACATTTATTTTTTTATACATTTGTTTAATTTACCAAATTTACTGCTTATAATTTAAGATCAAAATATAAAATGTACACAGAATTACTGGGGGAAATTAATTATGCAGAAGATTTAT
Source organism: Homalodisca vitripennis (assembly GCF_021130785.1). NCBI lineage: Eukaryota > Metazoa > Arthropoda > Insecta > Hemiptera > Cicadellidae > Homalodisca > Homalodisca vitripennis. Next base: position 31,197,262 of record NC_060211.1, read on the forward strand.
GCAATTAATTAGTCTTTATTCTGATTCAGACTATTCAAAAACAGTCTTCATGTGCTTTATCTACATTTTTCACAGAAAGCACTTGTTTTATGCCCCTTTTTCTTGGACACACTATGCATTGAACTTTACTTCTTCTCACATTTGCTCTGTTGGTTTCCTTCCTCCAATGGAACTTGTGCAATCTTCTTTGTAGACTGCCTTCTTTTCACTGCAGCAGAGTGGCCTGAGCTGACAAAAACCACTTTAATGGCTTACACATGAGTTACCTTGGAACTCACTGAGAAGTACAGCATTAAATCTAACCCCTTCTGGTTGTTGTCTCTAGGTTTACCAAGGGGGAGGGGTCTGAAAACACACCATGCCATTACTTAAAGGTTAAATAATAAAAGTTCTGGTGTGGTAGGGAGGGTACTACAATGCAAGAGTGTGCTGAATCAAATCCTGTCACCTCATTTTAACATTGACTTTTCACTCTAATATTTTTTTCATTTTACTTTCTGAATAAAAGTGTTATATGCTCAAAGCACATATGATTGTATGGAGTTTGTTTACAAATTTATGTATTCCAAAATTCTAAAATTTTCTTGTTGCCATTGTTGTTACGCATAAGGTCAATGTAAATAATATTCGCTAACACTAAGCCAAATCCCATAGAACGATACACACCATCATCGAATTCGGTGCTGCTTATATAGAAACAAAGCTTCAAGCAAAATTTTAAGACTGTAGATCATTTTGTTTGATAGATATCATGTGGACAGATAGGCAGAAAAAAATTAAACGTTTTCAGACTCTCAAGTGATAGGATTCACAAAATTTCGCCCAATTAACTGCTGGATTGTTTTTTGTTTTGATTCAAATTTGATTTTTGTGCAGTGCTTTAAATTTCTTTTTTGTCTGTCGGAGACTGACTTGATGTTTGTTTTAAGGTGCCAATAAGACATTCTGTTATTGATTCAATACGTTGTAGGAAGATGTATATATTATTTGAAACCAAGTTTTGTTTATAATATGATATACCCCTGTCCAACACAATTTAAGCTCAGTTTCATTCCTTAACATTAATTATAAAATTATATTTTAGATTAAATCAGTCCTTGCAAAGAGTTGCAATTCACCTTCAAAATCAAGATATGAAATGCTCAGTAGAATCCCAATGCAATGCAAGGATGCATTTGGAGAAGTGTTTGAAGGCAGTCGTAGCCAAGGAGGAAGTGGTTACAGCATTGGGATTAACCACAAAGAAGATTAGAGTCCAACACCAGAACACATGGCAGTCCTCAAACATGCAGAGACAGTCAAGTTCCAATGCGAAGTGGGTGTCCCTTAGATTCAGAAATATTAGTAGACTGGACACATGGCCAGCTTGTGAATCCTCGACCTGCAGAACCCTTCAACATCCTGGTTCTACTGACAAGAATGCCTCACACTCTGGTTATTTCCAACCTCTGGGTCTCTTCATAATCAAAGACCCTTCTATTTTTATACTATCAGAAATTTGGACTTCTCATGCAGTTGAGTCCTTGTAAAAATATGTACACTTGAATAATAATACCATCGAGTATATTACATAGATTTTTATATGTATCCTGAATTCTATTCAAAAAAGCTATCCATGCGAAATTTAGGTTGTAAATTATACAAAATTGTAATATAGAACAATGATGGTTTAGTATTACCAAATATTTTTTTCTATTTACCAATACATTTATTTTAGAAAAGACCATATTTGAAGTTCAGTTTGCATGAACTTTCCTATTTACAGGCTTTTGGAACATTTTCAAATGTGCGTGGAATTGTTCAAGTATTTCCTTGAAACCATCTTTGCTATCTATGTATAGTATAGGATGATTAAATTAATAGGCATTAATGACCAGTTTTATTACATTTGAACAGGTCACTGGACTATCAATTAACTTAATCTGGTTCACACGTCCACAGAGTTTCCTTGTTTCATTATCTTGATGACTACTCTTTCTAATATAGTCTGCATATCCTACATTTTGACATATTTTACATATTTCATCGAGTTCTGCAAAAGTATTGGAATTTTCCATGAATATAAGTTTTTCCTAGTGTCAGAATTAATTCCAATTTTAATTAAGTGTGCAATGCCTAGCCCACTAACGTCATATCCCAATACCTCCACACATTCTATTATTTCTAAAATATAATTTGACAAACTCTCACTATGATGCTGAGGATGGTGTGCACATTCAAATTTTAGTTTTCTTTATGCAAAAATAGTATGAAGCAGCAATTCAATAGTATTTCATATACACATTTCATGCTTGTTTTGTTTCAGTTCCATCGTTTTTACCTTGTAGACTGACTACTTTTTCATTTATCCTCTTTTCGTACAACAGGATTCCCTTTTCAGTTTCAGAATAATCTTGCAGAAATTTTCAACTGTATTAGATATCTTTCAGTTGGGATTAGATAATTTGTTAAACAATAAATCAGAATGCAATAAGCAGTAAATTCTTGTGCAAATACTTCATGGATTAAATTTATATCAACAATAGGCACCCATCCACTGTGTTGACATTAATGTTGAAATTTTTTGTTAATATTCAAATCAGATAATCAACACGTATAATTTTCAGATTCCACCACACCAATTTTTAATTTTAGCCAAGAAGACACCCAATCTACCTGATTGATTTTTCACTAGTTTGAGTACTTCAGCATCCTTGATTTTAAACAAATCGGTCATACATAACCAATGATTAAGTTTACGATCATAACTTACAATGTATAAAGTTGCTTCTTGCGCTCTTGGCCTTATCCACTCTAGCAGATCACATTTGTATTTCTACCTTAATGTTTCCCCCAGTCAACCTTCAACCTGAATTTTCCTGGCAACTTGACTCAATTTGCTTTCATATCTAACCTTAATATGATATTTAGAAAACTGAGGATGACAATTTAATATTAACTAACTAGATGTTAAGTAGCTTTATGTTGAATAATTATCTATTAACTGTTGAACTGTATTTTGCTCAAATATTTGAATTGAATGAACTTATCAGTTATTGGGTGTCCTTTTAACAGTTATTGGTTAGAACAAAAACAGCACATTTTAAAAATTTAACTCCTCGTAAACGAAGGATAAAAACAAACAAAAATGTAACATAATAGAAATAACGACCTTTATTCATGTTAGAACAAAATACAAACTACACTAGAACAATTTGTTGCTTTTTGTTTTGGAACTTGTTCTGGAAGTTGTTTAAATGCCAAGTCATAATCATAATCATTTTCTGTTGGTTTTCAATCATATTTTTCTTTAGTTAGTAAATTATGTATATATGGTAATACTATCAATTGTCTGACATGTTGAATGAGTGCTAGGACATTGAGAGAACAAGAATTTTCCAAAATGAATTACCTCAATGCAAATAATTTGAATAATATTTCCCTTTTCAGGGACATTCAACGATTATTCTCCTTCATACAGAAGAGTTGACTCAATGTCGATATTCCAAGTAATTCTGATAATTTTGGTTTGAGAGTGCAACCAAGAATTTTTTTTATGATTTTGTATTGCCTTTATTGTTTTGTTATATGGTTGCCACATTAACAGTTGGTAACTATTGTCAAAAATCTATTCCATACAAAAGTTTTTATACCTCATTCGGTATGAACAGATGATATGAGTAAATACAGAATAAACAGGTGTTTACTACTCTAGTGCAATCCAATTTGCCAGTTATTGAATTTGATTGCACAAGAATAGTAAAAACGTATTTATTCCATTATTTATTATCCATCTATAAAAAATAATATCTCATTATTTTTGTCTCTTTACAAACAATATTTTATCTGTATTGACATTTTTTCTGTTGCCAACGGTTTTTGGGAAATTATTAATTAAAATATTTTATGAAAACCGATGAAAAAAAATTGATATACACATAGAATAACAAAATTATTGAGACCTGTATTTTTTTATAAATGAATAACAAACAATGGAACAGGGTGTGTTTACTACTCTTGTGCAATCCAATTCAATAACTGGCAAATTGGATTGCATTAGAGTAGTAAACACTTATTTATTCCGTTATATATCTTCAGATCATAGCACATGAGGTGTCTAAAATTTTTGTCTTAAGCTATCTTTTTTTTTGTCTTCACAATTATTCCCTTTCTTGTCAGTTTGCATTAAATTTTAAATACTGTTATTTTGAAACTAATAATGATAGAATTTCCCCTTAAATGAGAAAGTTACATCCTAATAAAACATATAAACAAGCAATATTAAAATGCCTTAATTTAAACTGTTTCAGAGTTAGGATTTATTTTTCAACAATACATACATACAATAAATAACAGAATAAATGTGTTTACTACTATCGTGCAATCCAATCCGGTCAATAACTCAGCAACTTGGATTGCACAACAAAACAATAATGTATTCCCGTTATTTATCATCTGTATGTATTTTTAATTTTTTTAAATAAATCATAACGTGGGAGTGATTTAAGCTAAGGCGTTTTAATTTGGCTTGTTTCTGTGTCTTATTACGATGTAATTTTCTGCTTACAGAGAAATATCTGTCATTAACAATTTCAAAGTGACAGAAATTTTACAATTCCAATGCAAAATTTCATGTAAACAAAGACAAGATGAAAATTTTTGAGACAAATAAAACAGCAGGGTAAAATTGTTGATACGTTATTGTTATGAGTGGTTGATAAAATAATGGAATAAATGGGTGTTGACTACTCTCAAGCAATCCAAATTGCCAAGTTATTGACCAAATTGGATTGCCTGACAGTAATAAACACACATTTATTCTGTTATTTATCGCCTGTTATTATTTTTAACTAAAAAATAAATCAAACACTAAAACCGTTTAAATTTAAGCTTTTTATTTTGCTCGTTTGTATGTCACATTAGGATGTAATTTCTGTGTCTAAATGTCTCAATGTTGCTACTCTGACTCATTCTGAAAATTTTGGTTTGAGAGTGCTACCAAGAAATATTGTTTATTTTTGTTGGTCAATTTTGTCTTGCCTTTATTATTTGTCATATGGCTGCCACATTAAACAGCTAGTAAATACTGTCAAAATCTATTCAAGACAAAAATGTTGATACCTATTTTGTTATTAAATGTTGTTAAATAACAGAATAAACAGATGTTTACAACTCTCACGCAATCCAAGTTGCCAAGTTATTGAGTGAATTGGATTGGACGAGAGTAGTAAACACACACATTATGTTATTTATCAACCAATTATAACAAATCAAGTATCAACATTTTTGTCGTGCTATCTTTCTTCGTATCAACAAATTTTTCTCTTCTCTTTGATTGCATTAAATTTTGTATTGAAATTATTAAAATGCTGTCACTTCCAAACGATTTACCCTAGAAGTCATGATCAGAATTTACCTGAATGGTGGCCTGTGTGCAGAGGTTCACTAAATTGTTTATAAATTGCACAAAATATGCTAAAAGTCTAGAGTATTATATTATTTTTCAATCTGTAGATTCTAAAGATTATGAATCTGGAACAAAACAAATATTAATTTCTAAATATTTAATAAATACAGTTTAAATTGAAGGAAAAACTTCTGATTTTTAAATGTCAATATCAGGTGACTGTAAAAAATAATAAAATTTGTCTTATCAATTTCAAAACGTACGAGGTTTTGAAATTTATTTGTTTCTATAGAAGTTTTTCCAAATGCACATTAGTTTTTTTACCCTGTTAATTGTAGTAAAAAAGTTCAAAATTACCAAAAATGTCACTTATTTACAACATTTGTAGTAAATCTTGTATATTGCTTGTATAATTTACTTTTATGTAGAAAACAAAAGTTTACTTTTCAAAATATTGAATGCATATTGTAATGTACTCATATGACTTATTCACTCCAAGCTAGTTTGCAGCTATGTCAGATTAGTGTCCATCTGAGGAAAAGACCAAACTGCATATCTCGAAATGTAGTTACTGTTTTTTTGCCACTTAACATAGGCAAATGTCTGAAAATATCATATCACCTTTGCAAACCCTCAAACGTCATAACAAACAAACAAACAAACACACACACACACACACACACACACACACACACAGAGCTTAGCTGATTTGAGATGTTGTGTTTAGACTTATTTTGAAATCTGTTACTGATATTATGTTGGGTATTAACATGACATGTTATTAACAAAGAATATTCTTTTAGTAATTGTAAAACCTAAACGAATTAATTGCAATTAAAACACAACCTGTGGTTTTAGCTAAAAAGAGTGGTGAAGAAGCAGTACTTCAACACATGATTAGAATTTTCAAAATAACCATATTTGAATTGCAAGATATATAGGTTTTGTAGCAATTTTTCTTTGTTATATTTATTTAACCAAAAAAATGTACAAGAAATAAGCATGCAAAATTAAAATGCTTAATTTAAACTATTTCAGAGTTACGAGGGAATATTAAAACGTTTTACAACTAAGGTATAAAGAAAGGTGTTAAAAATATGAAACTAAATTATTTTTCTATATAATCACCTCTTAATGGAATATTACTTGGTTAAACTGTTCAGAAAAGTACTTTGTAAAAAAATGTTTCCTTCTGGTCTGCAACCCATTGTTCTGTAGCAGCTTTCACAGACTCCAAGTCCTCAAATATCTTTCCTTTAAAATGTTTTTTCAAGTTTGGAAACATGAAATAATCACTAGGTACTAGATCTGGACTATAGGATGAGTGGTAGAGCTGCTCGAAACCACACTCCCACAGAGCAGCCTGTCCAACACGAGACTGATGAACTAAAGCGTTGTCATACAGCAGATCGCCTTTGCTGATAATCAGTCATCTTTTATCTAGTTTGTCTTGTCTTACATTCCAGAGTAGTTCAGCATAATATTCCCCTGTTATTGATCTTCTATTGTCAACGTAATACATCATCAGTACACTTTTGGAATCCCAGAAAATTGTGGCCGTCACTTTTCTATCTAATTTTCGAATCCTGAACTTCTTTGGTGGTGGAGATCTCTTACACCGTCACTAAATGAACTGCTTCTTAGTTTTAGGATCCTAGTGGTAAAGCCATGTTTCATCTCCAATCACTAATCCGGCCATCAAGTCTTCTGGGTCATTTTCATAGAGGTGCAAAAGCTTCAAAGAGGAAACCACACGATGATGAATAGAGAGGTTATAAGACAACCCATTTGGCTGACTTTGGACATGCCCAGAACATAATGCATTATTGTGAATACAATGCCATAGGATACATTTTCAATTCTCAATTCTCAATTCTTTATTCAGTTTGTACATACATACAAGAATAGTGTCATATATGTAGAATAGTACATAAATTATGTATTTAACCTAAACTACAATTTAGTTAGCCTATTTTAAATCAAATAAATAAAAAATGACATTTCTGAGTTAAGATTATACTAAGTCCTATTATTTTACCAAAAAGCATCTCAAATATAAATATTTTATTGGGATTTAGGAAAAAAAAACTCTTCCAATGAGTAGCAGGGGCGTTGCAGCAAATATTTCTTTAAAAAACACCGGAAGCCCTTTTCATAGATTTTGCTCTTTATATTTGTCGGCAGGTGATTTAAAAATTTAATGCCCATATAAGTGGCTTTCTTTTTGTAGAAACTAAGTTTGTGTTGGGGTAAATCTAGGTTGTTTCGGTGTCTAGTGTGATAAGAATGAATATTACTACGCGTATCTAGTTTGTCAAGATTACTTCCTACACACATAATGCACTCTAAAATGTATTGATCATATATTGTTGGGATTTCTAAAGTGGAAAATTTTTCTTTTACCGAGATTCTCTCTTCTAAATTTAGAATTGTTCTTAGTGCTTTTTTTTGAAGTATCAAAATTGTGTCTAGATTTTTTTTAGATGTTCCACCATAAATGGCCAACCCGTAAGCTAAATGAGAATGCACGTGTGCATAGTAGATTGACTTTAATGTCTCAGTGCTACACAGTAAAGACATGCGCCTCAAGATGTAGAGCCCTGATGAAATTTTGCTCGCTAAATATTTTATGTGACCATCCCAGCTAAGATTATTGTCCACATTAAGTCCTAAGAATTTGATACTATTAATTTTTTCAATTTTAGTTTGTTTAACTGAAATTGGTATTTCTAAAATATCTTTACTTTGTACAGTGGAAAATATCATTTGATTAGTCTTGCAGCCATTTAAAAATAGACTATTTCTTTGAAAATAAGTTTGAATGGTTTTTAATTGTTCTTTACAGGCTATTTCCAGATTTTCATAAGTTTTAGCAGTCACAATTAAGTTAGAATCATCAGCATATAAGATCAAATTACTTTTTGTACCATTAATGTTGTTTAAGATTGAGGGCATTCCTTGGATGTAGCATAAAAACAGCAATGGTCCCAAAATAGAACCCTGAGGTACTCCATGCTTGATTTTTAGTGTGCTAGATTTATGTTTTACTACTAGAGTATTTTGTTTTGACGTAATCTCAACATACTGGGATCTGTCCGAGAGGTATGATCTAAACCAGTTTAGAGAAAGGTTTGATAAACCCATGACTTTAAGTTTGTCAAGAAGGACTTGGTGAGAAATACTGTCAAATGCTTTTGGACAGGTCCATGAAAACCCCTATGGACTTGTCCCCCTTGTCTATAGAATCTATTATAGTTTCCGTAAATTCTAGCAGAGCTGAAGTAATGGATTTACCTTTACGGAATCCATGCTGCTGCCTATCAAATAAATCATTGTTTTTTAGATGATCTACTAATCGACTGTACATAACTCGCTCATAAATTTTTGACAAAGAAGGTAAAACCGATACCGGACGAAAACCGACACTGTCCCCAACATTTAATTCGATAACAACTTTAGTAACGTTTGTCCGCTGATTTTCCATAATGAGGGTATCAGCACGGGCAACATGATCTGAGTTGGTCGAGGTGGAAGATCTCCCTGACCGAGTGTTGTCTTTCATGGTTTTACACCCCGGCTTAAACTCATTGAATCACCGAGTTATTGTAGAAAAGGAACACTTCTCACTGTACACTTTTACCATTCTTTCATGAATTGCCTTTGTGGAACTTCCCTCTTTACTTAAAAATTACATTACACTGCTGTATTCAGATTAAAACTAACTGGAATCTGCATGTTAGTTGAGCAGCTGCAGAATGCATTCTCTTAAAAAGATAAGGAATTAGGCTAATAGATAAGCCAGGGCTGCTTTCTTTACACCTTAGTTTGCAAAGCTATTTGATCCGCCTTTGTAAGATTTTTTAACAGAATAAATGTACTTTTATTACTTTCATACAATTTAATTCAGTCAATAACTTGGCAATTTGGATTTCATAACAATAGTAAACACCCAACTAAATCAAACCAGTTAGACATATAACACAATAATTACACCCTACATTTACAATAAAGTTTGGAAAAATATAAGTAGGACAAACTGTCATGGTTTGTCATGTCAGATCAATACACATCATAAAATTGATATAAAATTTAACTGTTTACCTCAATATAATGCAAGATATCATCATCAACATACAGTTCAGCATAAATTCTGTGACAGCGTAAAATCTTAACCAAACAAATGGCTAATAATTTTAGGCCAGTTCTTACTTGAACATACAGCACTGTCAAAACTATGATCTAGCTGTTACACTTTGAATTATGTTCCACAAAACATTAAGATAGAGGACCTTTGTTTCAACTGAGATTGTGACATATGTCCAGAAGTAGGCTCTTACCAAGTAAACAAAACAATCTCATATGCCTAGTCCAATGGGTTAAATGAGATATGTTCCAACAATCTTGACAGAAGTTGAAAGGAATCGTCTCCTGGCTGCCTCAATGACATTTCCTGGGCAAATGCTGACCAGTGATTAAATGTTCAACCATATTGCACTGAACATGAAATATGACAAAAGGATTTATTATTTGTAAAAGAAAAGGAGTTGAAAGAAAACGTCTACAAATTTTAGGATAATTAATCATAACAGCTGTTTATTGTATGGCCGCAATGGCTCAATTATATTTGAAAAATTTCATATCTGAGGAAGAAAATAAAAACAATGTTAAGGAAACATAAGTTCCAAAATGTTATATTCTCCAGAAAATATTAATCAAAACAGTTCTTGAGTCATTTTCGATGGAATGAGTTTGATACAGTCTATATTTTGTGCAAAGCAATCATCACTTCTTTCAACAATTAAGACCTGAATCACAATATTAATTAGAGATTTTACAAGGATCCAGAACTGCAACCATAAGTAAATAAATCATTAAAATAACAGAAAACATATTTACAAAGATGGAATTGAGTTAATCTATTGCATCCCATGGGCGTGTTTATGTGTCTGTGCCTTAGCTATGCTCCCAGCTCACATGCATACACAGTATAATATGTGGCCAAGTGCAGGATAAATATGTTATGCTTTCTGGTTTAACCCTTTCAGTGCCAAACATTTTTCTAGGTTACTTAGCAAAAAGTGCTAAGGTATGCGCCCTATGCTGTGTCAAGAAGAGCCAGGCCAAAATTTACTTTTTACAGCCGCCCTCATTAAATGCTATAACTTTGTTAATTTTGGACTAAGACTTGATTTTTTTTTTAATTTCTTTAATGAATGTATACTTTAAAGTACTTATGAACCTATTTTATTGTGCATGCATTAAAATTATATATTAGTAATAAATAATAACGTATGTTGAATTATTTTCTTTTTACTCCAATAAATGCACAGTTAAAAAAATCCTCACATAGCAGATGGTCTTGTAATTCTTACCCATAGGTATAGTGCATAACTTCAGAAATTCACTAAACTATCTTGAAAAAATAAGCTTTTTATACTCGTTTATATAACAAACACATTAAGTTGCAATATTTTATGATTTTATTATAATTCATAAACAAACATATACACACATTTATATTTTTTTTTTACTCTTTGATACAAAAATTAAATATTTAGGTTTAACAAAAACTAATATTTAACTCCATTTTAAAAATTTTAAAACATAGATTTTTTGTAGTTTAATCAATTTTGTCAAGTTCTGCTTCACTTGTTATTTCAAACAAATCATCAATTACATTCTCCTCTTGTAACAGTCTATGAACAGTGTTGTCACAATTGGTGATCTATTTCACTTTCATTAATTTGAAAGAATTCAATTAACACGACTTGGTAAATAAGAGTACATAACTGTACAGTAACAAAGATTGGCAACATACAAAAGTTGACCGAGTCATAATGTCGTCAAGCAGTATAGAGCTGACATTCAATACCATTTGTATTAAGTGTTTATTTGGTCAATATTTAGTTCAAAAACATTACATAAAGAGATTTTCAGAAACTTTATAGTGAATACAAAAACAGCAAATAGCAAACATTAGATCTTATATTGATTTTCAACGATTTACTATTTTATAAACGTCCGGTTAAACGGACGCTGGCTCTCCTTCCACATCTTACCAATGTCCATAAAAACGGACGCTGGCTCTTCTTGCACATCTTACCAACGTCCATAAAAACGGACGCTGGCTCTTCTTGCACATCTTACCAACGTCCATAAAAACGGACGCTGGCTCTCCTTGCACATCTTACCAACGTCCAAAAAAACGGACGCTGGCTCTTCTTGCACATCTTACCAACGTCCATAAAAACGGACGCTGGCTCTTCTTGCACATCTTACCAACGTCCACGGACGCTGGCTCTTCTTGCACATCTTACCAACGCCCATAAAAACGGACGCTGGCTCTTCTTGCACATCTTACCAACGTCCATAAAAACGCATGTTGTCTCTTCTTGCACATTTTTCAGATGTATCTAAAAACGGATGTTGGCACTGAAAGAGTTAATTGCAAAAGAATACTACCTTATTTGGTATTGTTTTATTTGGAATAAGCTGTTCTTTCATGTAGTTTGTTTTGTGCTCACGGCAGTATCCGCTGATATCAATATAGAAGGCAATTTCAGGAGAAGTGTAGATGGTTTCCATACGCCAATATTATTTAATTGAAGAATTTTCACTTAGTAGAGCTTGGAATTTAACCTACACATGTACATTTTTTCACGTTAATCTTAAACTGATCACAATTGACATTGTTTCAGATGACATGACATGGTGCATGCATGTGTATATTGATAGGATAAACTACAGCAGTTACGGTGACTAACAGTCATATAAAAAACAATTATAAACAATGTTTACTATAGTATGTGCTATAAATATAGAAATATTAATTTAGTTATTTATTTAGCCAAGAGATTTCAGCACTTTCTAGTCATCTGGATAACAATTGAATTTTATAAATGCAAAGTACCGTAGGCCTGATGAGCTGAACTGCAAAACAGAGAGGGCCACTAGGTGTGGCCCTTCGAGCTGAGGGACAGGATGTAGTCATAAATCAATGGGTAATTTTCAAATTGAGAGCAAATATCATTCCCAGGCTAATAACATTTCAGTAAATACACAAATAAAAATTATAATAAGTTAAGGATTAAGAAAAGTATACTGATTAGATAGACCCATTTAAAAATAAAGATGATAATTAGTTACTTTCCAATAATGTTACGTCTCATTTTGTCCCCTCGCTGAAGTCCCCAACAGCTGCCACAAGAATGTGTCTATTAATCTTCAATATAAATCTCCATTCTTCAGATTGTTACGAGGAGTAAGTACAAGTAATCTTCCAATAATAATCTCATTGGCCATAACCTGTGAATAAATCAATATTAGTTCTAAATAAAGAATCTGTTGTTTATTTTATCACAACAGAACGGTCCCTAAGACAGTAACAGTTTTTCAAAATGCCATAAAAATACAAATTCAGTTCCAGTGTTCCTTGTTTTAAGAGTTATGAGTTGTGGACATACGGTGTTACAGTTTAATATAGTTCTAGTTTGACAAATTCATAAAATCTTCTTTTAAAACCCATTCCAGGTAATTATTTATCTTCTAATTATTAATTAGAAGTCTACTCACAATGGTAATTTAACAGTGTATTTTTTTAACAATTACATTCATATTATTGGTGTGTTACGGAATTGGACCTTACCTAAAAATCTTACCAGTTCCACCTAATTGCATTGTTGAATTTAGTGGAAAACCTCAGGTTGTTCCTCGCAGACATCACCGTTGAAACAGTCTCTTCGTGAACGTCCGCAAATGTACAGTTAACGCAAGTGTAGGGAAATTTTCCATCAGCGAGTAGACTTTTCATAACTTAAATTTTAATTTTTAATGTCAATTGATATGGATAACTCACCTAAAATCTTAAACTTGCTGTGTCATGTTTACTAAAGTTCAGAAGACATAGACATTAATGAACTATTGCAAGAAATAACTTATGATCCAAACTACGACTTTAGTGATTTAAAATTCAAATCTTTCTTAGTTGTTTGTTTTGATGTCGGAAAAAGAAAAAGAATTTTATTGCTGTAATTCAAAGGGAAGTCTTTGATGACAGGGAGAGAGCTAGAAGTCCTTTTTATGAAACCGAGTAGACTCCCAAGAATTTTCTACCCGATGAAGACTATGGGGCATGGATCAGTTGTGATCAAATTCTAGGAACTCTGCCTATCCCGAATGAGATTTTTAAAAAAGAACAACTGTGCTATACATTTTAAAAATATATTGTTTCTAGACTTTGTTACAATTCAACAAAAGTTCAACATAAAAATTTTATTTGTAAGCTTGGAAATGTTCTTCCTTCCTCAAATAGATCGTTTTTTTTTTTTTTTTTTTTTTTTTTGCACATGGCCAATAAGCCTAACTTTAGAGACTCACCTTAAGTTTGGTTTGGCTATGTTATTTTTATATATTTCACAAATATTGTAAAATCTATCTTCTTAGGTAAATCAATTTTTATTTATTAACATAAATGATTTTAATCATTGAGTGGAAACTTATTAATCGTCAATTTTTTTATTTTGGAATCAGTACCACACTGTTATATATTGTTACATTTTTATGACAATGCAAAAAAGAAAAAAAACAAAATTTAAGGAACAGCTGTTAGTATAATTTTAAGAAAGCCATCACATTGTCAGTGATCGTTGACAATTTTCATCTTTTCACCAATACCAATGACTCCCTCAACAAAACATGCAGGTGGCCAATGTCTCCTCACCAATGGCCACTGTCTCCTTGTAGATGGCCAATGTCTCCTCACCAATGGCCACTGTCTCCTCGTCGACACTTGTCTTCTTGCAAACAATTACTTGTTTGCACATTGAAATGTAAACAATGGAAACAGAATTTTGTTGGTAATTTTGATTATTGTGATTGTTTTTTTACGTATTTTTACTATTACTAATATTTTTTTATCTTTCTGTTTCTTCATTTTTCTCATTTGAAAATGTTTTTCTAATAAAATACCTTTATTTCTTAGACATTATAAGGTTTTCTTACATATTCATCTTACTAATGACAATGACTAATAAAATAATATAAATTTTGTGGTTTAAACCTTTGTAATTAAACCATAAAATAAATTATTTTAATGCTGTTGGCGAGGGGGTATAATTTCAGGTGTCTTCAACTTCAAATACAAAAAAGAAATATATAAACTGTAAAAATTAAGCTCTGCTACTCCAGGAGCTGTTATCACATTACCTAAGGACCACGGCTAGTGTGTTTTAAACTAGTTTTTTTTTTCATCATATTTACTTTCAATTTAAAAATTACTATAATACAAGAGAACAGCCATAGCCACTCTTTGTGGCCTTGCAATCTGAGAGGGAAATCAAGTTTAATGCTGATCGCAAAGGGTTAAGGTTATTATTGTGAGAAGAAAATAAAAACATTCAATACACTGAGGGTTGCTTGTATTACATGGAAAAATTATATAATGTTTCAGTGCCACGTTTCCCATCTACATGTTTTACTGTTTGTCAGCTCTGAGCAAGAATTGAGGTTATTAATCAACTGTCAAAGCGCAGACAGTGACAGAGTAGACTACCCAAACCTGCCAGTCCTCAATATGAATAAAACAACAGCTGATTCAAATTATTTTTAAAAGCGTACCAGTATGTCTCACTCCTTTGGGCCAAGCAAATAGATGACATACCAGTATGCTGCTCAAAGATTTTTTATCTTTTCTAACTAAATTTTTGAACAGCCTATAGGAATGGAAAAGAAATGTAGAAACAAAACATTTTTAAAGAAAAATTTTAATATATTTATTTTGACATAGGAAGATTATATTTACAAACTGAGAATTCTAATATGTTAAAAGACATCTACTTGTTTCAATAAAGCTCACATTTGGAATTACACAAAAGTTTAAAGTTATAAGAATTTAGTCAGAAAATTAACCCTTTTTAAAATGTACAATAAAACATGGTAAAATTATTTGTTGCTGGATAGTCAATAAGAAAACAACAATTTAACAAACAGCTGAAAGTAACACAGGCCTTACTGAGATTATTGTTTAACTGCCTTCACATGTCATTCTTTCTAATCATTGCAGTGAAATTTTTTAGTATCAAGACCATAGCAGCTTAATTGTATAAAAATTATAACTAATAATATAACTTTATATACGTATATAAAAAAAACTTCCGTACAGTTCACTTTTCTTCACACCACTCGTTTTCTTTGCGTACTTGCTCTTCCTCACTTGCTGAGAAGTCGTTTTTAATGTTGAAGGTTTTCCTGATTTCCTCTGGGGTTTTACCCTTGATCATGTTCGCAACCGTTTTGCATGTGACATCCAGCAAGCCCTTGATGTCCAAATAGTTAGCAGCCTGTAGAAGAAAATATGATGTAACATTATGTTATAGTAGAAAAGTGAGGAACTAATTCAGCAGTTTATATATGTGTACCAATGATTTGCATTTTTAATAGATATTACTAAACTTTTATAATTATCAATGTGTACAATACAAAGCCATTGTGATAAAAAAAATGAAAAAAAAACAGTCCATGGGACTGACTGACAGAAGTGACTACTTCTTATACCAGGCTGTGAATATTATATCTTGAAAAGTAAGTTTGCTAATAATAAAATGCTTTTTATATTTTAAAATAATAGAGACACTCAATGATTTAACATAAAAAAGTTGTTTATTAATTTTATACATATTTTTGTAATATTTTTTACATTTCATGTATTACAATGATTACTGAATTCTAAATATTAAAGAAATCAATATTTATACATTTTCATTATTATCGTTTATATTAGTTTCTATAATTGGGTCACTATTATTTTATCTACAATCTTGTATTTCGGAAATAATTATTTCAATTTCATTGTCATTATATTTAAAAATGAAATTATGGGTTTATAATAACTGAAATAAAAATTAAAAGTTCTGGAACAAAATCTGGCTAAATATCTTTTAACATAGCATATATTGTTGTTCCATCTTGTTGTACTTACGTTTTCATAGTTTGGCATGATTAAATTAAATTTATTTTTTAAAACGTCAATTAACGCTCTGACATCAAAAGGCCGTCATAGTCCTGCCCCATTTAGCGGATACATGAACAAGCGTGGCGCGAAATGAAATCCCCCCCCGTGCAAAATATATCCATAGCCCGCCTAAAAGAGTAGTCACTTCAATAAATACTACATCCAATATTTTACACCTGACGGAACATTGTACAAACTTATCTACTCCTATTCAATTGATCTGGTAGCTAGACACCATATTGGCACAATTAACGTAACATATCATCAATGTTCTACCACCCTCCAAAGCTAACCAATCAGTAATAATTGATACAACGTAGTTCATATTTGTCATGTGCTTCGAGATAATATTGTCTAGCCATATTAAACCGTTATGTAAAATTACAAAGACAACAATACATTTAAACAGCTCTAAGAATACTAAGAATTAATTAAGTGTTAAACCAATATATTTGAAATATAACAATTTTGTTTTAGAAAACTAAAAAGAACAAAGTATTATTATGGTAAACATGTTTCAATGTCTACAGGATGTGTACAAAACAGATTAAGACAATGTGGTAAAAAGGACTTAATTGATTCCACAGATAAATATTGTTGTTTACAAAATAGTGTCCTTGAGTGTTGATACACTCCTGCCATACCTCTAGACTCTGTAAGAGCCTGTTGCATGGTGAAAACATTTTTCAAATGGCTTCTGACAGCTTTCCCTTTTTACTGACATATGATGACACAGTATCTTAGAGAACACTGCAAACTACTAATGTTCGCTGATGATACAACCTGCTAGTCACAAAATCGCAAGAAGCATTACTAATTTACTTATTTATTATACTTAACACGGCCTATCAATTCTGCCAAAAAAATTACAGCTGTGGATGCTAGTAAAACTAAGTCAAATCAATTAGAACATGGCAAAAGAGAAAATCAAATCCTAAATATGTACCAGATGTAAAGATCGAAGAAGAATAAAATTTATATGAATCACAATAGATGAAGAATTTCTTACAACCAATATGTTGCATTTATTTGCAGAAAACTATACGCAAGTTTGACTTAAAAAATTAAACATATAAATCATGAGGACACAGCTAAAATTGCTTATCAAGCACTCTTCAAATCTCACCTCCGTTATGGCTTTCTCACTTGCGAAGGACCATCTACAGGAAATAGGAAATCTCCATTGAGTTTTACTGCTACAAAAGCAAGCCATTAGAATTCTTTCAGGCATTGGTTTCATGGACACCTGCGGGGAAGTATTCCAAAAACTAAAGATCTCGAGAGTAATTGTGCTTGACATCCAAGAGGTGATACTGCATGTAGACCAAGAAGTTCAACAAGGATCGGAAATACATAGCTATGACAACAGACATGCCTCCAGATACCGGTACAAGTTGGCTCTCCAACACAGCTGACTGTTTGATAAGTTAACCCTCATATATAAGCCGGAAGATGGTCAACGTACTTCCAGAGAGAATCCGAAATAAAACAAGAAAGATTTTAAGACTTAGAACACCCATTGTACTCACATGAAAAATTCTACCAATGGAGAGATACTTACACTAAAAGACTACAAATTTTAAAATTTTACAATTGTTATTTTCCTTTTCAACACTTTCACTGCGACTCTTAACCCATTGTGGATCACTGACGAGCTGGGCTCGTCACGCAGCGGCCGGGCCTAACGACACGATGACGAGCTCAGGTCGCAAAAGTGGTCTGCTTTTAAATTTCCCTCCAAATAGTTCTTTTAATGTCTGATAGATCGGGCGATCGTCTTCACTTGTCAACTAAGAGTATTTAACAACGGTCTACATTTAGAGTTTTCAAAAGTTTTATAAATATCCCACAGATCGCAGTTGTATGTCGAAGTTGAAAAATCATTCATATGAGTTTACTCTCTGCTTTTTAGCGCTTCTGATTGGGTGTTTTCCTCAGTTGTTATTATAATACTTTTGAGGTTAGTGACACAACGAAAGACGCAGACGTACATGTTGGCGGGTTTAGTCTAGACAATGGCCCGGATTTTGTAATCGCTTCGCCCGAGCCGCTTTATTTAGACTAATATTCAGACATTATCCCTGCCACCCTGGAACCTTGCTCGTGTGTTATCGTTCCTACATCACGGATACCCTAGCAGGCAGGCCCATGTTCCATCTGAACGAATACATTCACAGCTGAATTTTCTAGTGAGCGATACTGTGGCGTACCATTGCTGTTCGTGCGGCCGTTGACCGTAAATTAATTCGTGTCCGCGTGCTAAAACAATACGATCCTCAATGGGTTAACGACTTTAGGACAGCCGGAATAGTAGTAATGTGCGGTGTCCACCACACAATGTTAAATGTAATGATGCCATTACTGAGTTTCTGTAAATAAAGAGTGTTTTGACTTTGGGAACACGAAAGGTCTACCAGGCTCAAACAGTTTACAATCTCTATTTGAAGCAGGTGGGAAAGGCAAAGTAGCAGCCATAACGAAGGCAAAGTGGACTGAGTGCTGTCATGGTGGAGCTGCAG
The DNA here is from genome assembly GCF_021130785.1 of Homalodisca vitripennis. Taxonomy (NCBI): domain Eukaryota; kingdom Metazoa; phylum Arthropoda; class Insecta; order Hemiptera; family Cicadellidae; genus Homalodisca; species Homalodisca vitripennis. The sequence continues at coordinate 31,216,175 of NC_060211.1, forward strand.
TGATTTTCCATTGTCTCCGTTTGACAACTTAATGTTCAAATTTCAAAAAGATAATTTTGTGAACCATCGTGTTGCACATTTTCAGATTAAGTTATATCACTTTGGCCGTATTTGAGTCCAAACCACTGATTTAAGTTTATTCCTCAAAAAGTGTTTTTCCTTTATTGAACTTACATAATCACAGGAAAATCTGAGACCTTGACAGGAAACTTCTTTTACAAACTCCTAGTGTATTTCTTAGCTTAAAACCCCTCACAATAGATACCAATGTCAGTGACTGGAGTTATCACCATTATCAGTCTTATTATTTATTGAATTAACTCTGTATATATTTTAGTATTTTTAACTTAGTGAACACCAATTTATAAGAATTGATCATAGACGATAACTTGAAGAGTTAAATACAACAACTAAATTATAAACCTTCAAAAAGTTTAGTATTTTTTTAAAGCTATTACACAATTCATTATATTAGTGTAGAAGCAGATTCTGAATATGATTGTCCAAACATTTTATTTGATCAATCGCATTAATAGATGCCTCATTGATTTGCTGAAAAATCTTTTAACTTACATAATTATTTATTAGACAAATACTGTTTCTAAGTTAATTTGTTCAAACATAAAAGACTGATTTCTTTATTTCTTATCAATGCCAAAAGTAACTTTTCTACATTACAGCCACAGAAATATTTGATAACCACTCAATATTTGATAACCACTCTGCTACTGCGGTTTAAATGTACTGCTTACGGTCTCAACCAAACCAATACCTGCACTGCATGTGTAATATTTTGTTACAACTACAGTAATTTTCACTGTCTTATATTATTTACTAATGGTCCACAGCACTTCTGGGCAAGATGCGAGTTTTAATCATAAATAAGGTTTTAATAATGATTTGAATAATATTATTCTTTTCGTCAGAATGATAATGTTCATATAATGATGAAAGACGGTTAGTTGGAAGTAATAATGAGCATAGACCACTAACCAGAATCAGTTCAAAAAGTGTGCCCTGATCCACTTTGAGGAAGTCAGCATCCCAGCTGGAAATGTCGTCCGTCCTCTTCTCCTTGTTCTCATCATCTTCTGGTGGTGGGGGGTCATCTTTGTGGTAGGTAGCCCACTGGATCACCTTCTTCAGGATAGCAGAGTTGACATTTGGAAGCGGGACCACTTCCTCCTCATCCTCATCCATTCCTGCAATACATCACACACGGTATCAGTAACCAGTCAGAATTGTTGCTGTCTCTGTTCATCTCGCCCACAGTGCTCGGACGTGCACTACCGATTTGTGATACAGACGGGCTGAGGACATTTTGTACCACACTTTATAGAAGTGAGTTAACCCTTCGAGCGTCCATCATATTTTATGAAGTGCACACCTGTCTTGTGAGTTTTTGCAGGCTCTCCTTGTAAAATCTATAATAAATCTAAATATTAACTTAAATATAAAGTGTTATATACCATTTTTTTCTGCAAAGAACTGAGCTTTCAGACTGTATAACTATAAAGTTAGAAAAATAATTCTCTTACCTTAGAAGTAAAGAAATTAAAATAAAAAAACTTTTCAAAGAAGTATGGACATGTATTTGAAATATTAAATATATTGAAAATTCAGAATAGCCAAATTGTGGGGAATTTTGTCCTGAAGACAGAAATGTATAATGTTAAATAGTTTATATATTTATTTTATACATATTTTTATGAAAAAGTGCACATTTGACAATTTTCCTAACTGCAGTAGTTAAATAACACATTGATATAACAATGTTCTTAGTCTTTTGCTATCAAATTTTATATATTTTTCACATACAAATCAGAGAATTCATATTCATTACTATTTAATTTTATATTATATATATGAGACAGCTTCTAAAAGTATACTTTGAAGAAAATAAACAGAAAATTTTTACAAAAATATTATAAGATATTGAAATATAGCACAAAAAGTCACAATAACACACACACAAAACAATTAGTAACTATATAACTACGAATTGATAACTATATAGCAAAGAAAACAGCACAAAATACACTGTAAATGGTGAAATTTACACTTTCGTATCTCAGCAACAACAAACAAGGCATATACGCTTCACTGGAAATAACAGCTGATGAAAACGACTAATGTTCAATACAGACTACGAGAAATCCAAAGACCACTAAACACAAAGTAAAATTCACGGGCTTTCGAACTGTATAGGTTATACAGCGATTTGACCGGTATTAGCGTCGTAAAATGAATTTATAGAGATGAATGTTCATAGTCGAAATTTTCGACGATTACGTTTAGTGAAAGTCCGAGTCGTCGAAAATATCGACGATGGACGCTTTGAGGGTTAACCTAAGTTGTTCTTACACTCTCTACAGGGTGTTCTAGAACTCTCCACCAACCTTATTAGATATTATTCTTGAAAAAAATACAAAATTAAATATCATATTCTAACTTTCGAAAACACAGTAATTACCCGTCCAATTGCCATTTTGTATTTTTCATTTAACTATTTATAATTTGAGAACGCCTTGTTGTAAGGAACTAAAAATAGTATACAGCCTTATATCCTAACTAAACAAACAAATAACAATTTTTGTAAAGTTTTTATTTCCAAAATGGTGGCTTATTAAAAACTTTTAAACGTCAATATCTTAAAAACAACACATGATAAAAAAAGTTACTGTTATTACATTTTATAGTCACTCAATTTTTACTAAAAATCCAACGATACCAAGTTTAAGAAATTTGGTTGATAAATAAGGAAGATGATTTGCTTTTAAAAGCCAAGTGCTAAACAATGTCAAGTGTAATTATGTGACAGCTCTTCTAGCTGGTCACAAAAAAATCATCTGTTTTAATTTTAGCTGCTTTATCAGCTGATTATAACATCACATTGTTGGATTGTGATCATAAATATCCTTATCCCTTTGTGAGATTTAGGTTTCATTGGATACAAAAATACTGACATAAGAAAAATGTATCAACTACAAACTTTATTTACAAAGGTTACTAATAAAGTTAACCTAGGTTTTTGTATATTATTAGAACATAGTACAAAATAAGGGTTTGGAAATATTGGGCTAACTTTTGTGGCATGGTTCCAAATGTGCAATCAAACTGGTGATAGGAATATTGAATACTACTTGTTTAATACTGTACAGAAATTGTCCGGCATCAGAAATTTTACTTTGAATTAAAAATCGATTATTTTATACTCAATTCTTATATAAAAATTATGTAAAACTTACGGGCGATATAGAGAATAGAGATTGAAAAGGAAGTACATACACTGTATTGTATCAGGTTTAGTGATATTTGCCCTTTCCTAAATCAAATAATGTTGGTACAACTTATGAGAGTAACCTGAGAGTTCCATGGCATTTGTATTCCTTGAGATGATTATACCAATCATAAACATTATATGTAAATGTTTGGATGTTTGTGCTGCTACTATGTTTTTAATTGTGTTGAAATTTTATGTGAACATGGAAATAAGATGTACCTAAGCTATATGTAGACATTAGTGAATGTATTTCTTGAATATATGCACACTTTTATTAGTGATAAAGATTTAAATATATACATCAAATTTTATGTCATCTTTTAAACAAAAATGAATTATTTATTGTAAAATTGGTTGAAATTTGTAAGAACAAAAAGATAATTTGTGCTTCTTCATGGTGACCCAGTTTAGCCTTTACCCTAAGAATGCTATTAGCAAGTTATTTCACAAACACTGAAGTCCCTCTAACGCCCAAAACGAGTTATCCCGCAAACTAGGTTTTAAAAATATTTGGGGCATCATAATATTGTTGAATTTGTCGCTAAATGGTAGGGCATGTCTCTTTTATAGCCTCCTGCTTTCTGTTAGCGTAGAAAGCAAACATCTGGGAAATACCGACTGATAACAGTTGTTCGTTTGTTGTGTTGGGTTGGCCACACTTCTTGAAAACCCGTAGTGAGTATACTAGCTGTCATTACTTTACGCTCTAGCTTTGTCTTTCAAACGACAGACTTTTGACAACTTCATTCTTGACATTACGAACACTAAGTCTTCAGGTATTATCGACAAAGTTGATAATAATGAATAACATGGCATTACTTTTCACAACTTAAGTGACAGTGAATCTGAATTGGAAAAGGAAAGGCAAGCATCACTCTCAAATACGTATATGAAAAACCCTTCCCTGGACTGAGGTATCTAATCCAGGTCTGTCCTAGCCATACAATAGTCATTTACAGTGTAAACTAAGAACCTAACTTACCTACTTATTTTGGTTCTGATTCAAAACCAATTCAATATATTGATCTTTTTTCAATAATGATGAATTGAAAAATATACAATCCAACATATAGGTGATATTCCACATAATCTGTGACAGTATTTCCATACCATATAAAATCAAGTTTTTTGTGATAAAAACAATAGAAAACCAACTACGTACTCACCATTATCATCACACCTTAAAACATGTAAGTTTTATATAACGATAGACTCATGAACCACTCAAGCAAGTTAAGAAAAGAGTAGAAATAAACATACACCTCACAGCTGATCTACTTCTCAAAGGCAGCAATATAATTAACAGAAACTAATAAATTAGCAATTAAATTAAAAAATTTGATTGAAAATCACCAAAAAAGGAAAAAAAATTCCTCAAACCCAACAGAAATACCTTCTTGATATTTAGCCTTGAGGTAAAGCACAGTAAAACACTGCAATGAGTCATGCCTTCCAGATGTACAACACAGACAAACATGATAACTAAGCACCTGTGCTGACTCTGCATTGGCTGCATTCCTGCAGAGCCTAACTCAACCACAACCAGACTTCCTAGAACTCTAGTCTACACACAGTATTGGCAACTTCTTACAATCAGAGTTATTCAAACATTCCTTCACAATCCTTCCATCGTCAAAAATAATATTCAAACATAGAGGAATAAAAAAACTGAAAATTCTCTTTTACACATTGACTACAAGTTCTGACAGTTAATAGCAACACTAACTAAACTTGAGGAACCAGGCAAACCTCTAATAAAAAACTGAATCTATTTACTTGATATTATAAAATCTTATTTAACCTGAGGAATTAGACAAACTTTCAATAAAAAAATTGCACCTCCCATAATCAGACAATTAAACTATAATAACAAATAAACCTGAGGAATCAGTGAAACCTCCAATCTAAAACTGAATCTATTTACTTGATATTATAAAAATCTTATTAAACCTGAGGAATCAGACAAACTTTCAATAAAAATATTGTACCTCCCATAATCAGACAATTAAACTATAATAACAAATAAACCTGAGGAATCAGTCAAACCTCCAATAAAAAACTGAATCTATTTACTTGATATTATAAAATCTTATTAAACCTGAGGAATCAGACAAACTTTCAATAAAAATATTGTACCTCCCATAATCTGACAATTAAACTATAATAACAAATAAACCTGAAGAATCAGTCAAACCTTTAATAAAACACTGTGAAGTTTTTATTTATTCACATCCATTATATTTATTATTATTTTTTACATAGTCAGTTTTTTCCAAACATTGTGTCACACAACATGCCAACAAAACACCCTTGTGGTTTCTGTTCATGGAATTGGTGTAAAATTTTCTGGAGTAAAATTAATAGGCCAATCTAATAAATGTTATCATGCAGGATATGAGAATAATCAAGATAAAACCTTGGAAAATTAAGCCAAGAAGGTAATTGAAATATGGCTATCTACAAAATTGTTAATCAAATTGCCCCTTATCACCAAACAAATAAATTTAAAAGCTTCAACCATAGCCTCGATGACTCTATTAAAGAATCTATATTAAAGAACTTGAACATAACTTAATTGAAAAATAATTTCTTAAGGGAATCAAGTTACACGGATAAAAAAACTACAAATGGCTGCCAAAATAAGTTCTGGTCTACTAGAGGAAAACAAGATATTAAAAAATGTAAACCTCAATCTGAAAGTCAACTATCCCAAGTAGTGGAAAGGTTTAAGAGGAAAAAGAAAATAATGAGATTAATTATATTCAAAATAAATTGAGAATCAACTACAACAGAAAAAGGAGTTACAACATCAACTTAATAAAGAGCAGCACTTTCGTCATGAAACACAAATTTGAAGAACATTATATTTGAAGAACATTATTTAAATTTAAGTCAACTCATTGAGAAACAATAATATAAACTAAATGAATGAGAAAAAACAATTTTTAAGATCAAAAAAAAAATAAAAGGCCCAAGAAAAATTAAAAAACATAGTCAATGTTATCACTACAAGAACAACTCATGAAATAACATAAAACCTCTTCAGACGTACATAGTTCATCAACTATACTAAATTGTCAAACCTGAAAAATAAACTAAATGGAACTGGAGATATTAGTAAAAGCTCTCAACAACTGAAAAATGCTTAAACAGCAATTCCCTTCAGAGCCACTACAGGATTTTCACTAACATACTTTAAAAAATCACACAAAAATTATCTGAATTTTTTTGCGCAGTCAATTCAAAACCCTGCCATTATGCAAACATTGAAACGCTCAACTTTGCTCCAACTAATGAAAGAGAAATTTTAGACATAATAAGATCTCTCAACTCAAAATTATCATGTGGCTTAGATGAGACACCACCCACGCCAAAAGGAAACTCTACTCAATTAACTAATGTTTAAGATGTGCGTCAATACTGTCATTGAGATTACTGTTCAGTTTGAGAATGTCACTATTTAATTTATTATGTAAAAGCACACCCCGGTGAAAAGGAATACAATAAATAATATCATGAGATTGCACTGCATAAGAAAATCCATTCTTGAGGTATTGGACCTAGTTGGTTAGCATAAGGGTATAACCTATTGTTGTACCAGGTATTTCTATTGTAAAGTTTGGGTTCTAACTTTCCTTATTTTAACTGGTCATCATCTCTTAAATCTTTGAAAGCTGAAAATCATGTGTTATCTCAATAAACCTATTTGGCTAACACAGCACTGCAAAGACTTAAAGTCTAGCTTTGTAATAACAGTTGCAAGATTTTTTTTTTAGGAAGTCTTTATCAGTGAAGTAAGTGGGTTTTTAAGATTGTCTACTAACAGACACTTCTACTTTTCAGAATATAGAATTTAGGTTATTCCTAACTCTTTTACTTTTAGTACTAACAAGAGCTGCCTGGAAAGTATCTAAAATTCAGTGATTACTCCCTATCTACATCAACTATTATTATCAGATTCAGAATGTACGAGGGGGTACCCAAAAAAAACCGGAATTATTTTATAAAAATTATATATTATCAAATTTTTTACAATACGACCTTATCTCCTTCAAAATAATCTCCATTACAACTAATACACTTGTCCCAACGGTATTTCCATTGATCAAAACATTTTTTGTAGTCATCTTTAGAAATGGCTACAAGCTTGAGCTTCGTTTTTTTCTTAACCTCTTCAACGCTGTCAAATCGTTGACCTTTCAAGCCTCTTTTCATGTGTGGAAATAAAAAAAAGTCGCATGGAGCGAGGTCAGGCGAGTAAGGTGTGTGGGGCAACGGAACCATGCCGTTTTTGGCTAAAAACTGCCTAACTGAGATGGCTGTGAGTGCCAGTGCGTTGTCGTGGTGGAAGAACCAGTCTCCAGTCTGCCACAAATCGGGTCTTTTCTGGCGAACTTTTCGCTGAACCGAGCTCCAAGTTAACCCACTACTCTCTGATAGTTCCTCAATTGTCTGTCGACGGTCGGTGAGCACAAGTTCACGAATTTTCTCAACATTTTCGTCCGTTCGAGAGGTTGATGGACGACCAGAACGAGGTTTGTCTTCAATCGACATGTCGCCATTTTTAAATCGAGCGAACCACTCGTAGACCTGAGTTTTCCCCCATAGCATAATCTTTGTAAGCTGTATTCAACATTAAAATAGTTTCTGCAGCATTTTTACCAAGTAAAAAACAAAATTTCACAGCTGCATGTTGTTCACTTAAACTTGCCATGACAAAAAACGAAACAAGAACAAAACAGCGTTAGCGAAAACAGTCACTACGAACGAACAGAATGCACTAGGACAACGGAACTGGGGTCACTGAGCTCGCAATGGGTTGCGCGACACACGCCTAGCGGCAGGAATGTGTACTACACGCTACCGGCTGCCAGCAATACAATTCCGGTTTTTTTTTTGGGTACCCCCTCGTACTATCTCTGTATCCTCCTGCTTGTACCAAAAACATCTCTTATTAATACCTTCAATAAATTGGCTGGCGGTCAGTGTACAGTGTGTGTGTTTCCAAAGCCTCAAAAATAATGAAACATGAAAATCAACCAATTTGTATCTCAAGTTTTTATTTAAACACGGTTAAAACATGAGGAGACGACTCAAATGATCTAGCTAGTCTTTCTGGGGGGTGCCATGACCTAAGCTTTTGTGTATTCGTGGTTCAACCGTTTTGTGCAGTTAGCTATCAGAGTGAACAATCTATCACTCATGCATTGGATATACTAAAAACAATAGTTGCCGAAATTCTGTCCCGAGAATTTGTGTTTGTAACAGAGAAATTAGTCCCAAAACTGCTCATCAAAGATCAAAAGGAGAGTGAAGTTTTGAAGTTGTGCAAGTCTTGTACGAAACCATAACCTCCAATCCCGATTTTTGGCTGTTCCCGAAATTAAAACCCCCGTTCAGAGGAAACAGAGTTCAAATTGAATATAAAAAAGGAGCTAATGGCGATCCTGAAGGTGGACTTTGCAACTCTTTTCTTAAAGTAAGACGACCGTTTGAACAAAGGGGAATGATTTGAAGAAGACTTACGTTTGGTTGTGATCAATAAGCTTGTTATTTAACATTAAAATATTACAGATATACTCTGGACAGCCCTTGTAAATAATTCTTTAGTTTTATCCTCTAATTTTTCACTTAGATATTTAACTGCATTACTTACACATTTCACTGTACCTTCTCAGAGTATCTTTGGATAGTGTAATCTTTTATCAGATTTTAGATAGGCATTATTTTTTTAGAGTAAGTAACCTGCGCTCTAATGTGAATTCAATTTTTTCCCCTTCTCTAGTAAATTAATTAACGTAGTTTTTCTCTTCATCGCACATGTTGACTGCATTCTGAAGTTGTTTTCAGAAAACCGTCAAAATCCTTCAAAGTTGCTAATATTAGATTAAGAATGCCTTTAAATAATAAAATATTACATTGGTTAAATATACTTTATGTTCATAGGTATATGTGATATATGGTAAAGCTACTTTGATACTACTACTCAAATGAAAGTGACAATGTTTTTTTAACACGTTGACTGCCACCAAGGAATATATTTTTGCTGTATCTGTAGGCCAAGGACTAATTTTATGAATTTCCTCTGTGCGCCATGAGGACCACCGGTGGCTCTCAACAGGTGTACTGAACTACGCCGTGAGGACCACCGGTGGCTCTCAGGTTATACACTTTTTAAACTTTTTTCACAGTAATCTGTAAACACATTCCAGCAATTATATTTATAGCTTATTAAATGAAGATAAAAAAGGTCATATGGTTATTGGATACTGTTTTTACAACTCAAAATAAATAGGCTGAAAAATTGGGTTTGTTTTATTGTGGTTTACACTATAGGAATAGACTAAGTAAAACCCAGTTGTACAAGAACTTGTTTTATAACATGAGTAAAAGTTAAAAATTATAAAAACCTCTATAGCCTTGAAAAATTAGATTATAATTAAAATAATTGAATGTAATAAGTACATCATGTTTGTATTCAGAACTTTAGATTACACACTAATATTACATGAATGGGCTTTTATGGGTTGCATTGAAACAGTTCAAACAAATAAATACATTGCACATGACACATTTTGTGGTTACTCTCTTGCACTGTTCTGGGCATGTTCACGACCATAAGACTTTGAGAGAGTTTTTGTAGCAGTTGCCGCATCTCCGACGTACTGAGCGTTTAGGACCCTGGATTTCGATAAGCTTATGTTTGGGAGTTCTTGCAGCTTGAGGTTCATCTTCCTCTCCCTCTTTGGTTATCAATAAGAGAATCTGCGATTTCCTGTCTGAACTGGGTGATTTGCATTTTCTTTTCATTCACAATGTTGTACAGAAGAAGTGAGTTCACACACTGCTGTGTTTAGAAGTAGTTCAAACAGTACTTTCTTATACCATTTTACGCAGCGTCGCAGAGGTCTAGAATATGAAGCCATTTGATCAGACAAATCTATGAAAGATTTGGCCTTGTTGTAGTCAACCACACATCTTGGTTTTATTTTGATTCCTCGCCTTTGAGGAATCTCAATACATTCATCAGTATGCTGTGTCGTTATCATCATTACTTCTCTCTTATCTTTCCATTTTTATCACAACGACATTGCTATTGCTTTGTTTCCCCCACAACATCACCCTTGTTTAGCTTTGCATTTGCAATGCATGCTGGGATTCCTCTTCTGTTTTTACGAAGTGTTCCAACTAAATGAGTGGAACGCTCTTTCAAGGTATGGGCTAGAGCTATGCTGCTGTACCAATTGTCAACATACAGTGTTCGACCAGCATCAAGTAACGGGGAAATCAACTGCATCACAATGGCCTGAGCAAGGACCAACTCTCCTTCCTTCGGATTTACCTGTGTACACCTTAAAATTCCAGGTGTAACCCTTTTCAGTGCATAGCTTAAAGATCTTAATGCCATAGCGGCTGGCCTTGTTAGGGATGTATTGTCTAAATCCCACCCTGCCACGAAAGGGAATCAAACTCTCGTCAATACAGAGTTGCTGCTGAGGAGTCAGAGCAGATTTAAATTTTTCATTCAGGAGTCAAGTATATTTTGTATAGTTTGTTTGTTTCATCTGCATTTGTATTATCGCTGAAATGAAGCATTCTAAGTAACAGTTCAAATCTGTTTCTAGGCATTACTTTGCACATTTCATTTTGTATATGTTTTTTGTGCTCCAATACAAATTTAAACTTGGCATTTGAACTAACCCCATCCATATTATGAGACCAAAAAATTGCTTAATTTCCTTTTCGTCTGTTGGAAGCCAGGATTTGAGCCGAGACTTATCAGAAGGTACACCAGATTCAATTGTCTGCTGTGCATATAGGTTTGTTTGCAGTGCAATTTCTGTAAAAAAAAGAGTTGTCAACAAAGACTTGGTTGTAGACTTCAAATGGGGAAGCACCCTCAATTTTGTCCCTTATTTCTTGTGAGATAAGAGGTAATGCATTGAACTCGAATGATGATAAGTTGTTTTGGTTAGTATTTCCCCAGGTCAAAGGCTAAGTAATTTGGTTCAATGTTTTGGTTTACCTGTTGGATTCCATTGTCAGGCTGTGGGTGTGGGTTTGGGCTGCTGCTGAATAAGTTGGTTGTGGACGAGCTGCCTTTGGTTCAAGGTATTCATATCGTTATCACTGTCTTCACTACTATCCTCTGAAGGAAAATATTCAGGGTCCATATCTGAATCATGACCTCCAAACAATTCACTTGATTCACTACCATTGTCGTCAAATTCACTATTATCCTCCTCTTCAACACCCACTGGCTCTGTACCTGTACTCGCAGGTTCCTCTAATATTCTGTTCACAAATCCCCTAAATCCTCGTCATCATGTCTCAATCGACCCGCACTCATTTTTGTAACAGCACTAAAACTCAAGATTATGATCTAGACAAAACGAATAGAACACGAATTAGCTGGAAACTAGATATAGAGACTTGGCTGGTGCCATGAGAGCCACCGGTGGTCCACACAATAAAAACAAAACAACAGGGTGACGAGAATTGGCGGGGAAATTACATAACCAAACTAAAACAGCTGGTTTAAGTTAAAAAAAACCACTCAGATGGAAGCAGAAAAAGATTTGCCCAGGCCATGAGAGCCACAGGTGGTTCCTCAGCTACAACTTTTAATACAATTGGCCTAGGACCGAATCTTGTTGATTATAATACTCAGGAGACCGTATTTGATCACATGGGATGTATAACCAATGATAGTTCAGTTATGACGTTCCTGGCCCAAATGCCATTGGCCTCAGATGTAAAACCAATGAGAGCCCACCGGTGGCTCTCATGGCGTCACGTATAGAAACATAGTGAGAGCCACCGGTGGTCCTCATGGCAGTCAACGTGTTAATATAAAAAAAAAACCCCTGAAGAATGAACAAAATTTGTTTCGTGACTGGCAGCCTAACCTTGTACTGTATACTTAGATTAGGGTTACTCACTAAAAAATGCACCCTTTCAATTAAGAGTACAACATTTTTTCTGAAATGACAGGCTGATCCCATTTTAAGCCTTATTCTGACCGTCCTCATAGCCCACTGGTCTGTGTGAGGACCTTATCAAACAGAATAAAGAGGACAGTCGATACAGTAAAAGAGTTAATTTTTTAAATAGAAGTTTTCATAGACTATGAAAAATCGTACAATTAATTAAGTTTTCATACACAAGTATATTGGACATTGGCCAATTCAATTTCACAACACTTGTCACAAAATGAACCAATACAATGGAGTACCAAAGGACCTGAAATAACATAATGAAAATACCGAGCTGATTTATAGGGCAACTTCACTGCCATTTGGCCCTAAAATCAATAGAGTTCTTCTATGGACCAAGAAGAACATATGTACCAAAAGTCTCTAGGACCTTTCCATCAAGAAGTACCACATAAGTGGACAGACCAGACAATGGCAAGATCTTAAGAACCTGTTGTCTCCTTAACCCATTAGCCACTCAATATTCCTGCGCCCAACCTCCTTGTATAAATCCAATTAAATATACAAAAAATGCAAGGGTTTAGTAAAACTCTCACAAAACATGCAATTTTATTGCTATTTGGTTGACTGAGCCATTGTTTTTTAGCTAATGAAACAGGCTATAATACACTGTAATTTATAAGCACCAAAGTATAAAAGATTTGTTTTTAATTTCAAGAATAATTCTTTTTAATTTAATTTTTTTTTTGTAAATTTTGGAAGCAAGAAATTTTTTTAGTACAAAACACAGTTATAACCTATGATGTTTGGTGTAATTAGTATAGGAAATTATAATTCTTTACGTGAAAAATGTTATATCATTGATTTATCTTATTTTTTTCATATTTTACGTACATTTTAGTAAAATGCAACATTTGTGTTCTTACACAAATCCTAGCAATCACGAAAAAAAGCGCAAGGGTATAGTATTATACCTTGATTCACATTCTTTTTCTGGTGTTGATACATATTTATATGTATACTAAACATTCTTTAGTTTAATTTTAATACATAAACTTTATTATTTGGGCCCATACTATATAGTTGAAACAAATATTTAATAACGTACGTCGTCATCACGGTACCGTCTTGTGATCAGTGTTTTGGTACAGTGTCGGCCATCACGGGACAGTACCGTGATAAGTGGTCAATGGGTTACCTAAAATGTTCTTGCTCCTACTTTTTCCTTTTAAAATGCTTAGCAGTGGCAAAAACACAATCACGTTACTTTTATTAACTTAAGAACAGGTTAATTTCAGGACACCTGAAACATTTTACTCTATGGTACGCCTATCTACAAATTTCTATAATGGAATTATGATATAATATGGATAAACTTTTTTATCCTTCATATATAATAATAAAAGGGGGTGTTTTATCATTTACGCATATGATTTACTTATCTTAAAAAACACTTGGAAGTTTAATGAAATGGTTCTAATGCTAAACTTTTCACTACAAGATGAAAAAAGTATAGGTCAGCCACTACATTTTTAAATGAAGTATATAAAACATATAGCAAAACCTTTAACTTGTAGTCTTAAATTTTAGTAACTTATCCTAAATTGACATATCCTTGGAGTAATTGGAAATAGTTTAAAACTAGTAGTTAGTACTAATAACACTTTTTCAGCAACTTTTGTTCCTTTGTGAAAGGCCTTGTCACAAGAAAGGAAAAGTGTTATTACAAACTACTAGTTTGATCTAAAATTGACAGAACTGCTAGACAAAAGCAATTAAAAACTGATTGTTATCAGTACTGAACAATGGCTATAGCACTGAACAATGGCTGTGTAGCACTGAACTATGGCATAACATCATTGCTGCTAATCAGTGAGGTAAGTATCTCTATCTGTGTTGTCGAAACATCTCTTCAGAGAATCACAAATTCAAAGAATAGTTGTGAGTTGATAGTTCTAATCAAAACAAGAGATTCAATGACTGATAATACAATAGGTTTAACCCACTCAAGTGTAATAGAATGAAACAGTAGGTAAAATATTAGTTAAAAGAACTGATATTTGTTGCTGTTGATATATTGAGTTGGGCATCAAGGGTAAAGGTTAACAGCACAGTTAATTTAATTTTAAACTGAGTAAAACTAAAATAAATTTAAGTATAACCGTAATATACAAAAACATTTGATTTTAGTATACATTTTTTGTTAATTTTATTGAAATCCTATTTTTGTCTAAATTTTATGAAGAAAAATTGAGTTTTAACACTCATGAGAAATCGTTTTAGCATGGAATCATAAACTTGTCAAAAAGTAATTTGGTAATAACATGGAAAAAACACCAAAACAAGGGAAATAAAGTAAGGATAAGGCACCTACATGCAACTTGTCACTCTTTTTTAATGCTAATTGAATCTAAACTTATGCAATAGTAAAAATAGATTAAAGGAGTAAAAAAAGTTTAATGTCACAGATCTAAAATTGGTATCCTTCAAGGAAATCAAATTTCTATCAAACTTTTAAGATTACTGAAGAGATAAGACAGACACACTCTTAGTAGGTATAGGAATCACTTGCTACTACGTTGTTTTAACCTACAGATACAGTTAAAAGATAATGTAACATATAAATCATTGTTTTTTTTTATTGTAGATGTACAACTGTTGTTTATTTAAATCCATTGAAAACATCAGAGCTCACTTTAGTGTTCGTGGCTTGCTAATATAATTTCCAACTAATTGTAGTATTTGAATTGATATCAGAAATGCAAGTCTTATTGCACTTATTTCACCCACAAATTAAGCTCACTTATTGGTCCTGACAACAGAGCCAATATACCCCTAATTATGAAAGCAATTTATGAATCTGACTAATCAACTTCAGTTGGCTAATATTTGGATGTGATTTTTGTTTCACTATGTTCAAAAAATTGTTCTAGAAAATTAGTTATAGAAAAATGTTTGACTTCAGTCGTAGTAACTCATTAATAACATAATAGGATTGTAGAGCAATACATGAATTTGTTAGATGTAGACCAGACATTGAAGTGGTGAGGAAATTGATGATGCACGGATGGTATAATGCACTACAGGTAGAATGGGTGATCCACTACATTACCTAAAAAGTGTGTATTGAAAATGACTTTTTTTATAATCAATTACATAAAACTGTATTCTGTTAATTATATGCAATATCTTTCTAGAAGTTTATATATGTAATGTGTTTGTTCATGCGTTGCTGTAGGTAGAGATGTCTTTGTTATCTTAAATAAAACATAGTTTACATTTTTTCATAACTTCTCAGTTTTAATACATATTGTACCTAAGTAGTACTAATATTAACACACTTTGCAGGTAAAAGACATAATCTGAAAGCTTATTTTATAATCTAATAAATTAAGATAAAAAGTAGAGAATATGACATTGTTACTTATGACAGTGTGGTATACTTGACTTCTTTTTATCGGGACTTAAACACCATAATTACTATTTTAATAACATTGAAAAAAATGTTTCCATTACATAAAATTTATTGATTACATTAAAAGGAAATAATCTAGATATCTGGACCCATCTAGTAGACAGCTTCACCTGGTAACACTATAAAATGGAATCCAAGTTTTCTATATAACCTCTTCTTGCCAAAACTACAATCCTTAGAAATTAAATTCTTGAAACAAAAAAATTTTGTTCTACTCGTAATACAAAACTTTTGCACTGGTAGAAACTGCCCGACAAAAAAAATTCAAAACTACCTCGCTCAGTAACATTTATTAATTTAAAAATTTACACAGTAAAGTTTGCAATATTGGACAACTCTCCAAAATATTTTTAATTTAACATTACTGCAGTCATTGTAAACTTCTTAATCAGGTTTACAAAAAATACAAAAATCTTGATTTAATATTGACGTGATTTAATCCTTTCCCATTCTTTGTTGGAGGTATGCCGATGTAATGAAATTCACAATACTTGAGCTGTTCTGTTAAGACCAACTCATTGTATATATTATTACTAGTGAGTGCCTCTACATAGTCCCGACAGATTGTGTAGTCAATTACTTTGCTTTTACTTATAGAATTACAACTTTAATCAGTTTTTTGTGATTCAAGTGAAGTCCTAAAGACTATACTACAAAACTCACACGAATGCTCAACATTGTCTTGACGGGTTACTGAACACTTCGTAATCTCTACATCCACCTCAAACACACGGTTTCAACAAAATTACTCTGACTATATTTAAAAACTTACCCAAATCCTCCAACATTGTTTTGATGGTTACTGAACACTTTGCAATCTCCACATCCACCTCAAAGACTTCTCCATCTGAGCTCTGCAGTTTAATGTTCACCATCTACAACACCAACAATCTTTATTACAATTTTGTATCAGTATATTAATTTAAACTTGTCCCTCTCTTTAAAAGCATAAGACAGTTCTTACAGCCTTAAAATGCAGTTTAACTGGTTTCTCTCTGCAAGGCAAAACACTTACAGAAGTATTTCTACGCAACATACTTATGTACATAGACCATAGATAACATGCAAGTACTTGTGTAAATTATAGAACAATACTCCATAGAAGATCTATAGTTAGCATCGCCAGAGAATCTTGGTTGTGCAGCACGAATATGCACTGCCAAGTAATGCTGGTATGCAATACTCCGGGGTAGATCT
Organism: Homalodisca vitripennis; assembly: GCF_021130785.1. Taxonomy (NCBI): domain Eukaryota; kingdom Metazoa; phylum Arthropoda; class Insecta; order Hemiptera; family Cicadellidae; genus Homalodisca; species Homalodisca vitripennis. The sequence continues at coordinate 31,233,066 of NC_060211.1, forward strand.
ACAGTTAACATCTCCAGAGAATCTTGGTTGTGCAGCACGAAAATGCACTGCCAAGTAATGCTGGTATGCAATACTCCGTGGAAGATCTACAGTTAGCATCGCCAGAGAATCTTGGTTTTGATGCACGAATACGCACTGCCAAATAATGCTGCTATGTAATACTCCAGGGTAGATCTACAGTTAACACAACCTCCAGAGAATCTTGGTTTTGCTGCACGAATACGCAATGCCAAGTAATGCTGGTATGCAATACTCCGGGGTAGATCTACAGTTAACATCTCCAGAGAATCTTGGTTGTGCAGCACGAATATGCACTGCCAAGTAATGCTGGTATGCAATACTCCGTGGAAGATCTACAGTTAGCATCGCCAGAGAATCTTGGTTTTGATGCACGAATACGCACTGCCAAATAATGCTGCTATGTAATACTCCAGGGTAGATCTACAGTTAACACAACCTCCAGAGAATCTTGGTTTTGCTGCACGAATACGCACTGCCAAGTAATGCTGGTATGCAATACTCCGGGGTAGATCTACAGTTAACATAATCTCCAGAGAATCTTCATTGTGCAGCACGAGTATGCATTGTACACTAATAATGGGACATTGGAATTCAATCAATCAATCAATCAATCTTTCTTTATTACAATATCATCAAGACATGTGATAGAGTCAAGGTACAAAATTAGCGATTTAAACTAAAGGCTTAATATTCTGCTTCAAATGTTCATGTTGTCCTGATTGCAGTTGGTGTTTTCTATAAATTCTTGAAGAGTGTAGACAGGTCTCTCAAGCAGCCACCTCTTAAGTTCCTTCTTCAGCTCCAGTCCTGTCAGGCTTCCCAGGGTTGGCGGGAGCAGGTTTTTAAGTCTTCGGCCAGCATATGTTGGTGTTTTCTCCTTAAGGGATGTGCGATGTATTGGCAGGATGCATTGTGACGCATGCCGGGTATCATAGGAGTGGAGGTCTCTTCCTGTAGGGACATTTGTTATCTGTCGACGTGCAGTATGGCTTCCTGTATGTAGAGAGCCACCACAGTCATTATTCCTAGTGTTTCGAATGCTTTTCGGCAGGACTCCCGTGGCCCAAGGTCTGCAAGGGCCCTTATTGCTTTTTTTTGAAGGATAAGTATTCGGTTGACATTAGCAGCTGATGTTCCTCCCCCATATAATGAGGCCATATCTGAAATGGGCTTCTATTAGTGCATAATATGCTGTTTTTGCTGCTTGGGGGCCACCAATTTGTTTGATCCTTCGCACAACGTAAATACCTGAGCTGATCTTCGTGCACATGCTGTCTAACGTGGTGATTCCAGGAAAGCTTATCATCCAAGGTTAGCCCGAGAAATTTCATATGTCTTTTCCATCAGTACGCCTGGGGTCTCAAGAATTTCTTCTCTCTTCCTGCTGAAATTCATCTGGGATGTCTTGGAGGGGTTTACTGCTAGTTCATTTGCTTTACAGTATTGAAATGCTTTATTCAGAGCGGTTGCTGTGTCTGTGTAAAGATCATTTGCACTGGTGTTTTTGAGCAGTATCGTTGTATCGTCTGCATACATTACTGTCATTGTATTCGGGTTCTGAATATAGCTAGCAAAATCGTTTGTCAGCAGTATGAATAAGACTGGTCCCAGGACGGATCCTTGGGGCACACCACGTGTCACTGGCAATGGGTTGGAGCGTTGCTTGCTCGTGACACGGTTTCTTGGTTTGTTGCAATTCTGTGACCTGCGTTCGCCCTTTCAGGTAGCTTATGAACCAGCTTTTTGACAAATGTCTTACTCCAAGGCCTTCTAGTTTTTCTGAGATTAATTCATGCCCTAGGCAGTCGAAGGCCTTGCTGTAGTCTAGAAAATACAGCTGTGACAAAATTTCCTTTGTCAATTTGTTCTGCAAGAAAACTCTACCAGGCTCACTATGTCAGAGGGTCGTTGACCTACCTCTTAAAAATCCGTGTTGGCTTTCTGTTACAAGATGTTGGTGGTTGAGGTGGCTCATAAAGTCTTCTCAGTGCTATTTTTTCGATTATTTTTTGGAGAATGTCGATATCAAAGAGATCGGTCTTATAGTTTTGAGTTCTGTCGTTTCTCCTTTTTTGTGCAGAGGGTATACTTTGTGGCTTATTTTGAGGTCTTGAGGGAAAGTGACCATCTTGAAAGGATTTATTTATTATGCCTGCCAGGGGGGCTGTCAATTCATTTTTGAGGTGTTTCACCATCTTTGATGAGTAGTCATCGACACCACTTGAGGATTTGGATTTTAGGGAGTCAATTATATCTTCCACTTCTTTAGGGGTGGTTCTACTCAAAAGGAGCTCTTGATGGGTGTTTTCCCTAATGTTTGTAGGTTGATCACATCATTGACTTTCTCTGGTAAGTCCGAGTGTTGTTGAAGGGTGGTTTCAGCTATCTGGGTGAAGAATGTGTTCAGTGTTCAGGTGTTCAGCCACCTCTGCGGGATCACTGGTCATTTGATTGTTGATTTTCAGCTGTATTTTTGTATTTTTATTCCTTTCTTTTTTCCCTCTTCTTTCTGAGTTTATTATATCTGCCATAAGGCTTTTGATTTATTGTCGGGACTGTTCGATGAATTCAGCTGTTGAAGTTTGTCTTAGGTTTCTCAGTTTCAGATCATAACTTTTCTTTTTGGTGATCATCTCTGCTCTGTCCCGTATGTTGCCTGTTGTTTCATGTTTGTTCAATGCTCTGATGAAGTCTTCCCTGAGAGTTTTAACTTCTTGATCATAGTACATGATATGCTTGTCCTACTTTTCTGTATCTGTTGTTTGATTTTCTTCTAGGGCATGTGTGTTCCAAAGCTGCTTTGTAGGATCGCATTGAATATGCTGTAAGCTGTCTCTGCATTCAGTGCTCTGGTGTACACTGTCCCAGTTTTTCTGTTGTGCAAGGAGTGATTTAAGACGGTTCAAGTTCCTTGTGCATAGATTTCTATTCATTGTGGCCTCTATACTGTTATCTTCAAGTTGAATGTTCACCCAGCACTGCTGTGCAATTCAATACTATGGAGTACATCTACAGTTAGCACAATCTCCAGAGAATCTTAGTTGTACAGTATGAATACTCACTGCAAACTAATGCTGGGATATTGGTATGCAATCTATGGGTAAAACATACTGACATAATGGTTTAACATTAAAAATATGAATTTATTTTAGATAGCACACTAAAAAATTTTAAAAATTGTAATAATATGAACTAAAAATCTAATAATTTTAAGCATACAAATGTTTATTATTTACTTGTTTTATAAAAAGCAAACACAAACAAATGTAGCTCATCAAACATCCAGTTAGGTGAATAAAAACTCATACTTGTTTTTACTACTAGTTTCCGAGAATATTCTACCTCTTAGGTAAATAACAATTTAACAATTTGCTTAAGGCTAGAATATTCTAATAAGATATATATATATATATATATATATATATATATATATATATATATATGCCTAGTATTTTCAAGGCTGTTTTGATGAATAAGATTAGTATTTACTAGAAACTGTTAGTATGTTCTAACAGTTTCTCTCATGCTAGCTTTTAATCACGTGCAATCATGGTGATGTTCATGCAAGTTTGGTAAAAACCTACCACAAACACAGGGAAATATGCAATTGTAAACAATACTGTAGATTTTTAACATAAGGGTTTTTGCCTGAGCATGAGGAAATACAAGACAGATCACTATGCTGGTTACGGCAAATGGTAATATTGCACTACTGTGCTGATCCAGGTCACAAACGTGTTTGTGTTTTTTTTTTATTTACGATTTTTTATTTTAAATACTTATTACATTTTAACATCCTGTATTACATTTTTCCAGAGTGAAGTGGCTAACGATGTAGGAGTTCATCGAAGTACAGTGACATAAACCAATCACCACGTTATGGTTCAAATGATTGAAAACCTCAACAAATAGATTAAATTTTCTTTAACTGGACAAGCCATGAACAAGGCCAGCTTTTTATGACAAACCCGATTGGAGCTTCAGATTGTTCTCGTCAAGAAATAAAAAAACTTCCATGTTCGAAGATGAATATATAAACAGAAAAGGTTGTCCAAGCATCAATATTCAACCAGCCTGTGACGTGATAACAGTAAATAATTACATGTGTCTCTAGAGAGTAGCTTGGTAGTGTGCATGATGCCAGAATTTGGAGAATCCCCATTAGAAATGATATTTCTCATTACAAAGGTGTGTTTTGTCTATTGGCGCATTCAGGCTATGGAATTTATACCTAGCTAATAAATCCTTTTCAGCCCCTTAGAAATCCCCAAAAAACATCTTTTAACTTAACGTTCGCAATAGAAAGAGTGATTATTGAAAGAGTATTAGGAGAGGTAAAGAAAAGTTTTACAATACTCGCAAACTGTACCCATGTATCCATTAAATAACGTTCCAGATATCATAACGACAAGTTTAAGGAGGACGGATAAGAGGAAGAAAACGACAACTCAAAACTGCTCCCATGAGTGAATGAGAACAAATGAATTGCAATGAGATATAACAATATATAACTGCAAATACAAATATGTAAATATAAATGGTGTTAAGTGTCATATTTGTAAAGTAAAATGTCATATTCTTAGCAAAATTACCAATTATTAATTTGTTTAGCAAAATTACCAATTATTAATTTGTTACCTGTTATCAAACCGACGAATTTTATAAAATTAAAAAGAAAGCCTATAGAATAAAATATGAAATACTCAAAACTGACATACAAGCAAATATGCCCACGAATATAAAAACCAATATCAAATTCAAATCTTCAAGAGTCATGACAAAAGAGATTCACTTTGACTTTGCGTTTTCAGCCAAACTAATCACAAACATCCTGTTATTCTTAAACATAACAGAGAATGTAAAAGATACAAGAGTGCACCAGAGAAGAGGACGCCTGCTGTTACGATTGCAATAAGTTTCATCCTAGCATTTACTAGGCTTCAAATATTGTAAGCGGTTAGAATATACCCAGGACAGCCGGAGTTTAAACTACCTAGCATTAGCTTATTCTTATTCTCAAACAATCATTTTTGAACGACCATCTTTATTAAGAAATTTAATGCTACTAGGGAAAATATTTTCAGCACAAACACAACACAAATTTCAACACAAAAATTAATTGACTGCAGGTATTGAAAAGTTAAACCTTTTTGTATAATTGGTTTATACACGAAGGTGGCATTTAATTCACAATAATTCATACTCATAGTTAAACTTTATATCACCTTGTACTTCATTATATAAGGCAATACAAAGGAGAGCATTAATTAGTTATTCAATCCCTTTAAAATAGATTCCTCAAAATTATACTCTGATGAATTAGTTTTTTAGGTAATATAGAAAGTAACGGAACTTTTTAATTTTTATTTCTGGGATTAAATTGTTAAGAATATATTGTACAGAAGAAACACAAATTGTAAAAATATTTCTGACAAATAAACTGACAACCCAAATAAAAATGTTAGAATGCTAAAATAATCTATGTAAACAACAATTAATTACACAATAATACCTCTCAAATTTGTTTACATGCTGCTGATAAACATAGCTAGATAATATATTATGTTTAAAATTAAAGTGACCTATAAAATAATCTAAGAGGGTTTAGATGAAATGCGGCTGCTATAAATAAAGTAATTCCATTAGGAGCACATGCCACACATACTGAAAGGTTCAGTTAAATTTACCGTTCCATACTAGTTGCCACAATCAGCACTGTTGAATTCTTCTGTGGCCAAACAAACTTCTTTCATTTGTTTATTTCCAAAGATAAATTGTAGACACCGTCAGCATTAATTTTTAAACTGAACAAATGATTTAAGCAAACCACAATTAATTATAGTTGAAACACAAATAAACATCTATATAATTAATTTTTAATTTCATTTTCAGGGCAGTCTTGACTCTGTGTACATTTTTATATACAAACTAGTTATACGTGGCTTCACATGCAAATTCCTGCTGAATAACAATGATATCATTGGCATGTTTTTTTATGACAAACAAACCACTGCTGAGATGTGTAATGATTACTGAAATATATTCTAATCTCCTGGATCATTTAAAAATAATTTGACTTATGTTTAAAGAGCAGTCTTTCAGGATCCTGAAGTCTGAGAATGTAACAGTTTTTGGAAGCAACAATAAAATAAGTCAAATTCCTGTGTAACATTCCATGATGTTTGATTATATACTAAAAGATCTGAGTTAGCACTTCTATTTTTGAGCAATGTGAAGGACTTGTAGTCAAATTTCATAGTCAAACCACTTATAATGTAATGTGATGAGGTCCTATGATTATCATTATGCAGAAGTTTGGAAATGTTTTGTAAAATCATGTTAGTGCACTGTCCCTCCGTTTTTATTCCTTCAGCTACTCTAAAGTGTTGTCTATCCTAAACAAGATAGAGGAAGTGTTAGAGGAAGCCAATGCCAAGTGTCTTACACACATGCATTAACAATTTCGTTCATCAGATTGCAATTTATAACAATATTTAATTAACAATCTGATGCCGTTGTTTTATCGTATGCAGCGACCGATTTGGAGGGACTTTCTTTGACCCTTGACTGGTTGGTATTTTCTTGGTAAGAGTGCCCTAAAAAGTGTTTTATGTGGCCGCTCCCAAACTTGTTGCGGGATTACTAGACAAAAGGTTAAAGCTAGTACAAACACACAAGGTTTAGGAAAACCTCAATTTTGGACAGATCTTCATTATTTTTCAATCAAATAAATCATAATGAAACTCACAATAAATCTAATACGGGGCTAATAATTTTGTTTTTATGTTTTTGCCCTAGTTCATAACAAAGCCGACAGTGAAAACCGTATAAAACTCCGTTGAGTAGTTCATAAAATATTGATGCACAAACAGCCCAACAAACAAAGTGACTTTAATTTATACAATGTGATGATAAACTATTATAAGGTACACCACACATAGTGTCAAGTAACATGCTTAAAGGTTGCATGCGAAATTTCAAGACTATAGCTCATTTTATTCTCAAGATGTCCTGCGGTCAGATAAACAAATATCATAAAAACAAAATTTTACATCCTCTCCCTCCTGGCAGATAAAGAAGGAAATTGTGCCTGCTTACTGAGTGATAGACTTCAATGATGCTCAACCAAATTTTATGGTTCTGTATAAACCAAAACAACACTGAAGTGTTTCAAATAAAAATTTTCCACGCCCAAAAGTCACAGGATTTGCCAATGCTCAGCAAATTATTTATTGCTAGGATAGGCTAAATTATTTTATGTTTCAAACTGTCACACACATTTGTCCATTACAATACTAAGGACTAAATAAGTTTCAAAGTGCTTTGTTACATCTAATAATTGCACATATATTTATACCTTTAAATTATTAACATTTAAAAAATAAAAACAAAGCTGAACTAAGTACTTTGGTTTTCTGGTGACTATTTTTTTGTAAAGTTTTTATTGCTGTAGATCTTAAAAATCTTCGTTGTTAGAAAGAATGGACTTCTGACTTACTTAGAAAATTACATGTTGTTATGACAATCAAATGTCATTTTCTGCATCCCAAAAGAAAGTGATGCCTGTGAAGAAGAGGCTACTCTGTCCCTATCTACTACTTCTTATAACCTATATTTACGTGAATGTTTTACATTTGGTTAACATAAATAATATGTTATTATTAGTACCAAAGTTAAAAATAATTTTCATAAGTCCTCACATGATCGGAGCTTAAATTTAGGTAATATCTAGAGATATGTTTTTCCCTTATTCACCAAAAGTGTGAGATGGTGGTGAAGGCGTTATCGTAGCTCACACTGATGGCCAGGGGCATTTCTAACCAGTATTTTAACTGTTCACATTTAAATTATGTATGTATGTATTTACCTACTTATATAGCATAATAACAGTAGTAGATATACCGTGTAGCCTCCTCTCGCGACATCGCTTCCTTTGTGGAGGCACAAAACAAGTAACAATCGACATAATAATATGTCATTTTCAGTGAGTCTATTCTTAATAAATAAGTCTGTTATTTCCAAGTAAAGTCTAATAAGTCTTTCTAATAATGTAGTTTTCTTAGGCCACCAGTATGGAAAACTTTAAAAAAAAAATGGTATCCTCAGAAAAATACCAAAGCACCCTGAACTATACTACTACTGTATAATATGAAACACCTATTATGTTATTCGGATCCTGATTTTGTTTTTTTTGTCCAGTATTATAGATAATCAGAAACATCGATGACTTGATTGTCGTTATGGCCGCTTATTATACGGCACTCCCTAAATGAATATAGTTTAATTAAGTAGGACAAGCAGGATAAGTTAATAATGTTGAAATTATGATTGGCAACTCCAGCTGTTAACTTCCCTGGCAATTAATGTACAAAATATCACTTTAACCCTTAGAACGTTAACCCTCTCCCGCTCGCATTGTTTCCAGTGCTCATGGTGAGTTCCCGCTCATGGTGCTTCTAACCTCAATTAATTCGCTCTGCCGGTCGCGCTCGGTAAAAATACGCGGCGCCTCAACTTACACACGTTCTGTCATTGTAATTAACTATAATTATATATATATATATACATATATATTTTTTTTTTTTCCTTGGGGCGGCCCTACTGCCATGCACTTAAGCCTCAAGGGCTTTTTGCGCACCCCGGAAACACCATGAGGCCTACCAGTCTACAACTTCAGCAGTTCAACAAACCGCCGAAAACAACCTATCAAGTCCTCCTGGGAAAATTCACCACCCCTGTCCAAGCTACCAAAGATGGCATACCGCTCTCTTGCTATTGCAGGGCAATCAAAGAGCAGGTGCTCAGCAGTCCCCTCCTGCTCATTACACGTTCCACAGAGCGGATCCTCCTGAAGGATGCCAACTCTGTGTAGATGCTTCCTCAGGTGACCATGCCCCGTAATGAGACCAATGATCTTAGAAGACATTGACCTTGGAGGAAGGTGACTGTAATACTATTCTACTCACTCTCAAACCCGGATGCAACCTCCACCTTCTCCCATGCTCCGCGCGAATCCATTTCGAGACAACCCTAGAGGATTCACACCTTGGAACACCGCAGTATATATTAATTATTTTACTATATATATTGGTTAAATGAAGTTGACTGTACGAGATCAGGGAGGGGGCACACGGACAGCTGGGCGCCGGTGGCGCGGGGTTTGTTGCGCAGTTACTTGGTGAAGGTCATTGTCTAGTTCACCGTCACTGCCACTGTGATCACTCTGAACTACCTCATCAATGCCACCAACCACTTCACAAGGCTCTGTTACATCACTACATTCACTTGAATCGTCGCAATCACTACTAATAACGATATCGATTTCATTGTCACGAAGTGTACGACTACAACCCGCCATTGTTTCCTCACAACTAATATAAATAGCAAAATAATAGAATAAATCTACTGTAAAAGTAAAGTGAATGGTCTCCTGATAGCGAACAATCCGTAGTAGTACAAAATATTGCTACTCGAGAGCAGAACTTATCGGCTCTAGTGGGTAGAGCAGTGCGTGCCGATCTGTGCCGTTTAAGCTGCAGTAGCTATGTGGTGGCCGTGCCGATTCATGCCTTGCGAGTGGGAGAGGGTTATATATATATATGTATTACTGTACATTCCCCTAGCATGCTATATTAAAATTTAGGTTACTGAAGTTATTGCAAATAAAAAAAATCCTGAATTTTGTTACAGATTTTTATATTTCTTTGTAGCCTACGTTTTATAATGTCACTGACAAATTAATCGAAGTTTTCATCATATTGGGTTAGCCATTTTTATGGTTAGTTTAATATCAAACTAAAAAGAATTCACTGTAAACACAAATACGATCACTATTTCAAAGAAATAGAAGTCCTACATTACACAGGAACAAAGTTTACACACCGGTCTCAAGAGTTGCAATAGCACTCTCCCCATAAGGAAAAACCATCAAATGCACCTGCGTACACTCCAAAATGGTGGTCGGTAGCTACATAGGGCAGAATACGATAAGCAGACCCGGTTTTTATATCGCTTATTACAATCAAAGATACTTTATATATCAAATAACAGAACTATCAATCAATATAGACGTATCTAAAATACTAAATTAAAGCCACATGTTTCAAATTAATAAGTTTGAATCTAGTTGAAAATAGTTTAAACAATTAGACTAATTAATATCAATAATAATAAAGGAACCATAACCATTTACTAAACAATAAAATTAAGAAAGGTGACAGGAAAAATGTAATTTCAAAAATAAAGAAAATGTAACAACAAAACAAACATCTTGAAACCGAGAAAGACAGAGTAAATCATCTCTAAGCGTTAGTTTGTTTAGTTTTCTAAGTTAAATAAATATCTTTTTTATTTAAAAGAAGTTACTTATAGAATAAATTGTGTTTAGAATGTGAAAAAATTATTTAGTTATTATTAAAATTAATTAATATTGGTTGATTATATCGATGTGTATAAGAATTAAATATTGTTTGATAATTTCAATATAAAAAAACCAGGTCTGCTTATCGTACTCTATCCACTAAATAAACACCGGAGCGTAACTGTTTCTGACAATCAATCGAAATTCCAGAGCATTCTATCACAATAGCAACAGGCTAATAAAGCGAATCTCGTTTCCGGTGTGGTAAAAATACATTTTAAAATAACGCGTACAAATTGACTAAACTTTCAACAAACCAATAATAGTATAAAAAACAAACAAAAGTTTAATAAATAAGCAAAACTAACGTAACCATAAATTCGTATGTACAAAATATAAACTTACATGACACGTGGTAACTTCCGATCACATAAAAATAGCTATTCTTGATTTAAAATAACACATGATTACACAACAAACTTATGTCATTAAAAAAAAACACAATAAGCAATTAAAAAGGAATAAATTAATTTCTTAATATTGTTACTGCACACATAATATACAATCAAACATAAAAATCTTTCAAAACTAATTAATTAACTGAATTAGAATTAACGAGCCTTTAGAATACAAGTAGACGCCAATGTTGAATGGACTGGATGGACCGGTGGATGGAGCACTAAATTAAACTATTGTACACTCAATCATAATAAAATTAACGGCTTTTACAGTACAAAAATGGTAATTTCAGTCGATAGTCTTTATAAACATTACGAATTAAAACAGAACAAGATTGTGTTTTTGACACAGGGTGGCTGATATTTAGTGCCAAAACGCGCCACGAGTGCGTGCAGTGGCTTAGTGCTCGGCAATTATGGTGTTACTGGTTATTACGTCTCAACACAGCTTGAATACATGTGTTTCATTTCCCAGACGCGGAAAAAATGGTGAAAGTATTTAAAGCTTTTCCACATCTCACTAACGATGTCGTAAATGTATGCATAAATAGATAGATGCATCTACAAAATAGGCATTGATTTTAAATCTTACGACACCAGCAATGGGCAGTGTGCTTCCAGCGGTATGGTTTGAACATAAAAGGGGATAAAATTCCCTGCTTGGTCATATCAGACCTCTTACTATTAAATGGCCCGTATGAGCGGTTCACACGAGCAAGAGTTACACAAGCCAAATTACGACGATCGGTCCTGCCGCGATTTCACACAGGACACAAAAATAATGCGGATGAAACGCAAATAAAAGCTGTCGGCTGTGGCAGAGATATCGCGGGACCCTTTTAGACGGCCAAGACAGGTTTCAGCGTTTTATTGCGACTCAAGTTCCCCTTCCCCGCCTCATTCAGCAGTAGTTTCTCAATGAAACAGCATCAATGAAGAATATTTTGTACTTTTTCTAATGCTTCCCTGTTTTGTAATTTGTCAACACAGAAGAGACTGAAAAGTGCCAAGACAGTTTAGAGTTTATTATATATTGAGTTCCAGGTTTCTATCAAGTCCGTTTTATCTAATGCTACTACACTCAAGAGCTTAGGGAAGACTCCAGAATTTTAAAATATTATTAACAAATGTCCGAAAAATCATTCAACGAACAAGTATGGTACATTAACTTATTTCTTGATTCCAAAACAAAGAATTACACTCTACTTCTATAATAAGCTATATATTATATATGAGTATACAAAGTTTAAGTCAACACATTTTTAACAGTAAAACAATGTTAATATCATCAGAACTGAAATGAAATACCTGTATTCAAGCTGAGTTGAGATGAGAGAACCGGCAACGCCATAAATGCCACGAGTGCTGTGCCACTGCACATGCTCGTGGTGCATTTAGGCGCTACACACTGAAATCGGCCATTCTGTGTGAAAGCACCGACGCTCACCCATTATTTACAACTCCATAAGTCCAACAGACAAGCAGTCGGTGAAAGAGAACGAAAAGCCGAGTTCAGCTTGTTGTAGCCTGTGTAAGACCTGCGTAAGTAGCACACTGAATCACATTATGGAGCGATTCACAAGAGCGAGCGCGACCTGGTCGATCACAGTCAACTGCAAAGTGCAGGCACGACGATCGCAAATAACCGCCCACCACTACAGGGTCGTAGCCAACAGCAGCGACATAGTATAGATGTGGGCGAAGGATTCAGAGGGTCTGCCAGTTGATCGCCAATAGTGGCGGAATCTCCACTTTTCTTGTAATATGAATGCTGGTGTGTTCGACATAGAATTGTTTGCCATATGGCAAATAAAATGCTAATCTTATACGTAATCTATGGAATCCTCCCCAACGGAATCCACCGAGATCCATATTCGAAAAAATTTTGCACAGCCACGAGGTTCGCCATCGACTGCGACAACTAGTAGTCAGTGTAAACCATTCAATGCTTCCCCAAACACTACTACGTCCTGGGAAAGCAAAACACCGCTGTTGGATTTAGCAGTAGTAACAGTTGTTTACGATCGTCGCTCCTACACCCAGCAGTCGGCCACCTTGCGCTCGTTCAAGTAAACCGCTCCATTTAATCTGGTACACTAGTAAATAGCACCAAGACCGGTCGTTGTGGTTAGGCTTGTGTGATTCTTGCTCACGTATGAACCAGGCCCTACGAAAGTCACAGCATGACGATTGTTAATTCTTTAATCGCAAGTTGTTGAGATTTTTACGGTTTGTACACTGAATTCACAGCTTATTTAAGGGTTTTCATGGTGAACAAAATTAAGACTTAGGGTAGGGTCCAATAAGCGGACCCGGTTTTTTATATCGAAATTGGCAAACGATATTACTTAATCATAACCAACGATATAATCAATCGATACTGATGAATTATTTTTAACAACTTAAATAATCTATATGAACAGCTGTAAACACTTTCAAATAATACAATTAAGGTAATATTTAAAATTTCACGTAACATTGTGTATTGAAATGGCCGTCAATCTTAGGAAGCTTCACGAAATTGTTTTAAAAGACGATAAAATATGTTTTTTATGGCTTCAGGATGTTGGGTTAGTACCTAAGAATCCATTATGTGATATTTGTGGAAAGGTAACAAATGTAACTGTCAGAGGAGCTAACATGGTCGTCTTCAGATGCAAAAAAAGAAGGTAATGGTGGACACAACTTTAGTAAAAACGTTTTCGTTCTGTTTCATTTAGTTAAAGTTATGAGTTTCCCTGATTTTGGTTATGTTCATTTATTATTTGTTATCATTAAATTCACATTTTAATTTAAACATATGATTGTTATTACTTTTATATCGATTGATAGTCTATGATTCGATATGCGAATATTAGGTATCGATGATTATATTCTTCGATATAAAAAACCGGGTCCGCTTATTGGACCGTACCCAAGACTTATTCCAGGTTTCACGGTCAAGAGAGGATCCTGTCAGATAAGTTATCAGAAGCAGATAACTGAAAAAAATAAATAACACACAAATCATACACAGTTCACAAATATAACAACAAATTTACATTTAAACTTAAATGATTAAAAAAAGTTAGGATTTGTGATTTCCACCCACTATTTTTTGTTCAGGAGGATGAACAAAATACATTGAAACGTGAAAATCGTGTTTTTCCCAGTCGGCCATTAACCTCATTGATATCAAATGCAAATTACGAGATTTCCCGTCATATGCAATATAATCCAATTTAACCATGCGAGATTTCCTACAATACGTGGGAAGGGCTAAGAAATTGTTACAACTGGGCCAAGATTTATTTAAGTAAGCCTGGCCCTACTAGTTAACCCTAGAAGTGGCGGTCATTTCATCCTGTAGTGTCGGGCTGTTTTGGACTTCGTGCAAGGTTTTTTGGGTACGGTCCAATAAGCGGACCCGGTTTTTTATATCGAAATAGGCAAACGATATTACTTAATCATAACCATCGATATAATCAATCGATACTGATGAATTATTTTTAACAACTTAAATAATCTATATGAACAGCTGTAAACACTTTCAAATAATAGCCTACAAGGTAATATTTTAAATTTCACGTAACATTGTGTATTAAAAATGGCCGTCAATCTTAGGAAGCTTTCACGAAATTGCTTTAAAAGACGATAAAATATGTTTTTTATGCTTCAGGATGTTGGGTTAGTACCTAAGAATCCATTATGTGATATTTGTGGAAAGGTAACAAATGTAACTGTCAGAGGAGCTAACCATGGTCGTCTTCAGATGCAAAAAAAAGAAGGTAATGGTGGACACAACTTTTAGTAAAAACGTTTTCGTTCTGTTTCATTTAGTTAAAGTTATGAGTTTCCCTGATTTTGGTTATGTTCATTTATTATTTGTTATAATTAAATTCACATTTTAATTTAAACATATGATTGTTATTACATTTATATCGATTGATAGTCTATGATTCAATATGCGAATATTTAGGTACGATGATTATATTCTTCGAATAAAAAACCGGGTCCGCTTATTGGACCCTATTACCCAGGTTTTTTTAAAAAAATTATTAAAAATATTAAAATAAAAAGCAATATAAATAAGAGTAATATTTTTGTGTTCAGAATTAAACGTAGAATTGCACTATATTGTAAAATTAAACCATCAAAAATTTTCATAAACACTTTTTTTAATCAAATATAAAATTTACGAAAAATATTTCTTAAAAATTGGGGGGGAATATACCTAGCAAATGAAGTTTAGTGAGAAATATTTATAAGTGAGATAGCCATTCTGTGTCAAATTTTATCTAGTTTCAGAAAAACATAAACATTATACACATTTATGAAAGCATCATAAAGCTATAGAACAAAAAGCAGCGATGCGTATAAATTCTGAAAATCGGGGTGTACACGTAAGACTTTGGTTTAAAACAAGTTTTACTAAACATTTATCTATGAATACATGTTTATTTTGCATATTTTATTACTTAGAATAAAATAGAATATACAGTAGTAATGAAATAATTACCATAAATTATTTTTTGAAAAGTAAAAAAAAGTTAAATTTTGGCCATTGTTCAAAAATTTTGCGAAAAATTTTCATTCAGCAAAATATAAAATAGTTTCTAGGGCTTGTACTATTTCTCAAAATTTATAAATTATGGTTTATAAGTAATAGGAAATTGATTATGTAGTTAGAAAACTATAAATATAACTAAAGATATTGAACTAAAAAATACAGAATAACCCAAACAGTTATTATATATAACCAAAGAAATTACAGAAATATATATTTTATTTGGCGAAAACTATCTATTTACCAAAAATAATAGTTACTTCAGAGCTAAAAGAGTGCTACACAAATAACGTTTAGTAAGTGAAAACAATAACAAACTATGTGAAATGAATTTTAGCCAAGTCATTTTGCCATAGCCTACACAAAGCCGGTAATTTCTCAAACATATTTCAGTAAATAGAAATTGATTTATTCTAAAATATATATGTTTACACTACTACGACATCAAAACAACACACTACACATTAAATACGACACTAAAACACGCGTAAAACTATTAAAACTTACAAATATCCACAGCTCGGCACGAAAGTGATACAGAACGGCAGCGGCAATATGGCGGTCACAACAAATGGCGTCGCGTTTTCTTTTACGTTCAAAATAACAAGCTTGCTACGTCATAACCATAATACAAAGAGGAATAAAGCTCATCTGTTCCTTAGCATTTTTCTTCCCGAATCCAATGGTGCATGAATTATATCGATACGTTACCGGAGTATATTATAAAAAGTAATTATACGAGGGAATGTTTTGATCGACAAAATTTTTGACGGTTAACACCACAAAAAGCGGCATTAACCGACATAATTATGTCGATTAACAGTTCTAGGGTTAATAGGCTATTATCTTCTAAATTAAATCATGCTAATTCTTTTTCTATTCAGTATTTAGATACCTACATCATAACAATTGACAGATATAAATAGACCTAGTAGCCTATTCTAGATTTTAGATATATTATGATTAGAGTTTACTTAGCGTTAAGCCTATAAGAACTGTGTCCACATTTTATACTTTGCTCTAAGAATGAGTTGATAATAAAATAAGAAAAAACAATTCGCCATACTTCAAGAAAACTCATGTCATGACAGGCATCAACTTGTGCCCACAACATTTCACCATCCTATTAAATAAAATATAACAGGATTATTCGTGACTAAGACAAGAAAAGCCTTAATACATAATAGGTAGGTAGCTTTTTATGTCAAAAATACACTGAAAAGATTATACAAATCAGAAATGATTGTGTCTAGTTATCCTTAATGGAATTCTGGCATATAAAAACTTAAGTTAGGCTAACATGAATACATGTCATGTTATGTCAAATAAATTATCTGGATTAATTTGTTACAACAGTCTACGTCTTTAATTTTGTTTATATATCAAGTGAATACATTGTTAGCCTATGTAATACTGAAAACGAACTCTCCACCTAGGCCTAGTCTACAAGGTACTTATCCATGAATGATAATTTTAGACTCGACCGTTAGCTCGCTTCTCTACAATACAAGAGTATGGACTCAACAAAACAACTGTTTCAATTACAAGTGTCACATAATATATAAATAACAATTATGGGTCTATAGTATAACGCCATACCTTGATTGATTTTCTTGAAAGCTTGCCTTGAGAAGATAACTAATTTGTTCAGTACAAAGAATGTCTTCCTCTTTCTCTATCGTCCACACTTCTTTCTCCTCCTAGTCCTAGCCCCACCAGTCACATTACGTCGGCCAGTGGACGCAGTTGCCAACTGAAGCCGCCATATTACCCCCAACTTATCTGAAGATTACCCCAAACTGAACTATATTACTAAGACCTTTTTCCGTATTTTCCTAAATTACCCCACGTTTTTTCATTAATTGTTTACCTACATAACGGTATAATTAAGTGTGGTTTCTTTATGTGTGGCAACAAAACATTAGACAACTATAATAACGAAATATCGTGCGTTGTAATTGATATTTAACTGGAAGTTCAAAATTTATATTTGTTAATATTTGTTCATCGTCAAGCGTCTGCCGCGTCTATACGCATTGCACGCAGTGGACTTCCCTTTCCGCGGTGATAAAAACACAATTATTAATTATTAGATGTCTCAAAATGTGTGTATTTGTATACAATGTAATAATATATGATGTATAAAAATACATGTTGACATAATATCCCAATATTATTATATCAGAGATGGCATGGTTTGAAATAAAACAAAATGAAGTGTAAGCCACATATTATTTAATTAACACAAATACATGCCCATATTTTTATGTAAAATATATGTATTCTGATAGCCATTTTAGAATGTAGAGATTCTGTGTTAAAGGTGGAGGATGTGCCTTGTACTTCTTAAGATATAGCCATTTGTCTGAGTCTACGTTATTTTCTTTAACATAGCATCGTTTTCTTGAAATTCCTTTTGTGATATCGGCAATTTAAAATATTATTAGCATTTAACGTATGCCGGGGGGTGGGGGGGAGTGCTCTCATACCCCAGCTTGACAGCGAGGTACGGAAAATTTGTAATGGTAATCCCCCGAATTCATCCTAGATACAACTATCAACGATAGCACGGGTTAAAATACATTAACACCTGTACAACACATATTTGTTTTTAATTAAAGTTCCTAGTTTTACTAATCCAATAAAAATAATCTAATGTTTAATTTAATGAAACATATAATTTAATTAAAAATTAGATATTTTGACTCGTTTAAATTATGGATATCACATTAATGTCCCCTTCACAAAATTGTAACACTAAGTAAATAAAAACAATTTAAAATAGCAGTGTACAGTCTAGTTAATACAGCACATTGTATTTGTATACTTAAAAGTCTATACGATACAAGAGAAACGTGTATGTTTTTAGGCTATCATAGCATTTGTTATTAACCCGTTTCTTCCCACTGTCGACATTTGTCGACACGCAGCTTAATATTTTTTTGTGGGAAATTTTGATTGTCTAGGACTCTTACGATTAATATCCCGCTGTTATGTTGGTATCTCTGAACTAGCAGTTGATGCGCCGCGGCAGTGGCTAGTTTGGTGCTTTTGTGTCAACAACTCTACTGATTGACTCTCAGCCTCACTATGTCACTGATAGACAGGTAAGTGTATTACAACCTTGTAAATAATAATATTATTTACCGTACGCTATTTATAGTGATATAAGATATGTGTATGACGTATTACTGTGTTGAACGTGTAAAAATATTGTTTTAGGGTATCGATTTTACAATCATAAATACTGATGTCGACAAATGTCGACAGTGGGGCACCAGCGGTAGGGGTCGATGTCCATTACAACAAATTGTTTTTTTTTAGGTTGACGGTAGCTGACATCGCTAATATATTGGAAGAGAGTGAAAATATTATAGATCCAACATTTTTTATTGAGCCACCAGATAATCCAGCCCTCAGTGACTGTGATTCCGATGACGATGATAGTGGCAACATAAATCATTTATCTGGCAACCAAACTCAGAGCTGGTGGTGAGCTGATAGGAAGAAAATTAACTGAAGATGGGTTAGTTACAATAAGAATTGGTGGAATACCTGAAGAAAAAAGTGACCAAGAAGAAGTGGAACAAGTAGAAGATAAGAAATTTGAGGAACCTGTGGACGAAGATGACAGTGTAGTAAGCGTAGATGTTGTTTTTGAAGAAGAAAACCCAAGGAAAAGTTAGTAAAAATACGTTAGAGAGCAGAACTAAAAAAAGAAAACAAATAAAAGATGTTAGAACAAAAAAGAAGGTGAAAGGAAATAAGTCAAAACGTACATGGGAAGAAAAAGACATTGCAGATGTAAGCTCTATAGAGTTTACTCGTGCGAATTTCTTGTCAAATGATTATTCTCCTGTAGAACTGTTTGAAATGTTCTTTAATGACGAGGTCGTAGAAGTACATTGTTTATTGCACTAATCAATATTCCCTAGAAAAAGGAAACATAAACTTTTCTACATCAAAAAATGAAATACGTCTGTTTTTCGCCATTCTTTTTCTATCAGGATACAACACTATGGCTCGTTACAGAATGTACTGGGAAAACGGCAGAGGACACACATCATGAAGCAGTTTCACGTGCAATTTCACGTAATCGTTTTCAGAATATCTTGAAAAAAACATTCACTTCTGGTGAAAATGATAAATTAGACAAAGATGACAAGTTTGCCAAAGTTCGCTCTGTTATGTGCATGCTGAACGAGCGATGGCTTCGTTACTTCCCAGGTGACATTTACTTATCCATTGATGAATCCATGGTACCTTATTTTGGAAGGCACGGGTTGAAACAAACATATCCATGGGAAGCCTATCCGATTCGGATATAAAGTTTGGATATTAGCTACAAGGTTAGGCTACGCTATTCAAGCGGAAACCGTATCAGGGCCAAAGCGACTGGAGCCAACTATTCCTGAGCTCGGTGTGTGGGAGGCTCAGTTGTCATTGATCTTATATCTGAACTCCCACAGGACAGAAAATATAGTTTGTTTTTCGACAATCTTCTTTACATCTTTAAAACTGCTTGAAGCGTTAAAAAACAGGGGATATTCATGGTACAGGGACCATAAGGTAGACAGAGTTGAGGATGCCCCTCTTCGTAAACCTCAAGATCTCAAGAAAGAACCAAGAGGTACTTTCATCAAATAACTGACACAGACACCAACATAAACACTTGTAAGATACATGGACAACAGTGTTTTTACTATAGCGTCGACAGCAACAGGCGTTCATCCTGAGGGGAAAGCAAAGGGTTGGTCCTCTAGCAATAAAAAAACACATCGTTGTGCCACAGCCAAACTGTGTCAATTGGTACAATATGAATATGGGTGGGGGTGGATAGGCTAGATGAAAATGTATCTACCTACCGTATTACATTATTCGCAACAAAAAGTGGTATTGGCCAATGGTTGCATACATGCTGAATGTGAGTATGAATAATGCTTGGATTTTATACAGAATGACGCCAAAAGGAGGCTGAAGAACAATTAGATCTTCTTGGATTCACCCGCTACATTGTCCGTACGTACATGCGAACATGCACAAGCCATCGATCCTCTGCAGGACGGCCAAGCCAGAAAGTATCCAGTAGGGTGTTGCCTGAAATCCGATTCAGTGGAAAAGATCATCATTTAGAAACAGTTCAAAAGCAAATTCGCTGCGCACTGTGTTCCAAAGCAACAAGGAAACGGTGCAAGACTTGTCAAGTTGGATGCCATGTGCTTTGTGCGGAGGCTTTCCATACTTCCTGAGGAAGTAATCTCTGTATACAATCCTTTCTGATATGTAAATCTATTCATAAATACTGTAATGGAACAATAAAAGCATCATTATTTCATTTTTTAACTTATCTTAAAAACCACCCCCTTTTCATTCCCACTGTCGACAAATGTCTACATTAGCCTCTATTCTCTAACTGCACCCGTTCATGCCCACTGTCGACATATGTCGACATGCTATAATTTATTGTTATTATTAATTTTACATATTTCATACTAAAAACTATAGTAAATAACTGATAATAAAGCAAATAACCAAAGGCCACCAAAAAATCTGACAAAAAAATAATTTGGGCAGAAGAAACGGGTTAAGGTATTGTTTATATGTTACTAGTTTTGGTGGTACCTCAATATATGAGAAAAATTAATTAATACATGATAAAAAAACTATTATTTTTGAACAAAGCAATTTACATTTTCAACCAGTACATAGACAAATCTAGTAAGAACGTTCTTGTTATCGGAAGGCATTGAATTGTTTTTTAGTAATCGTTGCGACAGAGCGACACTATCCAGAAATATTGTAAAGTTCCGCCATCTTGTTTCTGACCACCTAGATCGGTTAGTTGAGTTGGATACGTATGATGTTTGCAAACATTGATTTGTGTTTTACAGTGAAATAAGTTAATTCAGTCGATGTGTAAGTTTGAGATTTAACTACAAGTTTTCGTCTTATTAGGTAAGTGATTATAGATGTTATTTACCATGAGACTTTTTTAGAATTTAAAACAATAGTAGACCGATTTACTGCTATGTTTAGAAAGCTAACTGCAATGGGTCCTGAAATGGGCGCCAAACTTACAATAACTTTTTACTTAAGTTTAATGCTTGATTTTGCCTCTTTTTCTTATTAAAACTACATGCGTTACTCATTTAAGTAATGTATATTTCTACATTTTTGCAAAATGAGAAGGTAAATGGGTAGTCAACATAAAGTGACATCTTAGCCTAGTTCAAAGATGTCAGTTTTGTTGAGACAAAATCATATTTCTTGAGAATAAAACTGTAGCTAAATTAGCATTTACTGTGGAAACTAAGCTGTGCTGCTATATTTTTTTGTCCTATTGACCTAATGTGGGGGTTTTTATTTAACCACTTCAATTATAAACTAGTTTTGTGTATATTATCTATCACAGGATGTTCCTAGCTAGGAAGAACAATAAATTAACTCTTTTATATTAGATCAATCCAAATAACTTGTTACTTATTTATTTTTCTAATTGCTAGTTAGTAAAAATGGGTAAATGTTGTAAAAAGTTGGTATTTGTGGAAAAATCAATATTTTCTTATCTAGACCTATTCATATGTAAAATAATATGCTGAATAGGCTATAAACATGACAGTTTTTTTGTTGGAAAAGTCAGTTGCAATTCCATGAGGCTGGCTAAACAATCAATTGTATGTAGCGTGAATAGTGATAATTTAGTCTGTGACAAATTTAACCTAAAACCAAATACATAAATAATTTAACACATAAATAAATAATATGAAAAGGGGGCAGCAATTAAATGTTACCAATTACTATTTAAGAAAATACTGTTGAGATTTTATAACATAAAGGTTTAATACTAAAAACTACATTTTTTGGTGTGATAGCGAGATGTGTTGTGAATTTAACTGTAGGCTAGGCTAGTTTTTTTTTTCTAAAACACATAGGCCTATTTGAAGGATCAAAATTTACAATAAGATGTATTTTTAAAGCATTCTAGGCTACCTTTTTAGTATAAATATGACATACTATGACTTTCTTGTAATGGAAAGAAGTAATAGGCCTAAACGTATTACTAGTAGAGAACCAGTTGTGACTGGCTATTTTATTGTGAGGAAGTAGGCTATGTTTTGTTTGGGAGTATCAATATTATACAATTAATAATAGTTTTCTTGGGTAGGGTATGATAAGCGGACCTGGTTTTTTATATCGAAGAATATAATCATCGATACCTAATATTCGCATATCGAATCATAGACTATCAATCGATATAAAAGTAATAACAATCATATGTTTTAAATTAAAATGTGAATTTAATGATGTAACAAATAATAAATGAACATAACCAAAATCAGGGAAACTCATAACTTTAACTAAATGAAACAGAACGAGAACAATCAAACAGCAAAACCATAAATAATTAAGAAATGATAACAAACTAACAAACATTGGGAATAGAAAATAAATTAGAACAAAAAATAATTAGAATAGGAAACGGAAATTTGTCGAACTATCTACATGTCTTCGCCTGGGTAGCAATTTTTTACAGCTTTTAAGAAATGGTTGAATGCGTCCTCTTCAGAAAACCGTACCTCTCTTCTATATAAATATTCACAGAGGTGATCTGCGAGAAGGTCGGCTGGGATACCACTTCTTAGACTACGTTTTACGGCTCTCCACGAACTTTCAACTGTCTGAGTGTTGGCATCAGTTGCTGGGTTTAAAAAGTTTTCACTCTGGTTTACAGTAAAATGGACGAAACCACAATCACTTAATCCAAAATATGCTTTCCACATGAGAGTTTTTTGCATCTCGTTTGTTTTCAGGACAAATCTCTATCCTATATCTACCCCCACGTTTTTGTCCTTCCGGTATAGTTTCTATTAAACCTAGAATCCAGGTTCCTTCTACCAACCTCCCTTTGTTATTTTTACGTTTACCAATTTTACACTCATCAATGTCCACCACCACTCCAGGACCTCCAAGCTTTTCTTCCCTATTAAACTTATCATCTATCCAAACAAAACACACTTCCCTGCAAAACGACAGCCAGTCAGATATCGTACTTTTAGATGGACTGTGTAAATCAGAACTACACTCAAGAATTAAAAAATCGTAATTTGTCTGATTTCTGGAAAATAAGTACATTAAAGTCACAATATTGCGCAGTCTGAACTTTGACCCTTCAAAAAAACTATTCTTCAGTGCGTTTTTTTACTAAAGTTGTGTCCACCATTACCTTCTTTTTTGCATCTGAAGACGACCATGTTAGCTCCTCTGACAGTTACATTTGTTACTTTTTCACAAATATCACATAATGGATTCTTAGGTACTAACCCAACATTCTGAAGCCATAAAAAACATGTTTTATTGTCTTTTAAAGCAATTTCGTTAAGCTTCCTAAGATTGACAGCCATTTTTAATACACAATGTTACTCATGTGAAATTTAAAATATTACCTTAATTGTATTATTTGAAAGTGTTTACAGCTGTTCATATAGATTATTTAAGTTAATTGTTAAAAATAATTAATCAGTATTGATTGATTATATCGATGGTTATGATTAAGTAATATCGTTTGCCAATCGTTTTTGATATAAAAACCGGGTCCGCTTATTGGACCCTACCCGTTTTCTTTTTAATGATATTTACAAATGAGTGTTTGGCTGCAGTATAATAAGCAGCTATCACTACAATTTAATATTTGATGTTCATTAAGTTAGAATCAAACCCTCAATATTCATGACTGGGTAAATGTATAGCCTATCTAAAAATATTGAAAACAATATGTCGAACCAAATTACATAATATGTATATTTCAAATGACAGTATAGTTCTGCTGGTTTTTTATCTTAAAAATTAATATATTAACACAAAATAAGCATTAGGCTATACATTTTATAACATAGCCTATAAATAGCCTATTTATTAAATATTAAAAACAAAACAATGTTACATTCTACTATTTTTAAGGATATATGTGTCTGACTCCTTATGTTACAAATCAGACACGCACATTGTTATTGTACTTGTGGTCATTACTCAAATACCAAACTCATGATTTTACTTATAATTAATTTGGAACAATGATGTGGAACTGAATTACGTTATAGGCTTTTAAAATTGAATTAAAGTAAAGCTATATTTGGGTAGGGGACGATAAGTGACCCGGTTTTTTACATCGAAGAATGTGATCATCGATACCTAATATTCGCATCTCAAATCCTACACTATCAATCGATATAAAAGTATCTATAGTCCTCAATAACAATCATATTTTAAATTAAAATATGAATTTAATATTATTACAGTGATCAAAAAAATAAAATTATTATAACCAAAATTAGGAAAACTGAAGACAACCATATTTGCTCTTCTCACAGTTACAGTTGTTTGTTTCCCACAAATTAATTTCACATACTGGGGTTTTCTGTACGAGTCCAACATGTTGAAGTCACAAAAAACATGTCTTATCATCTTTCAAAGCAACGTCGTTTAGTTTTATAAAATTGACTCATTTTTAACAATAAAATGTTACTTATAAATAATTGAAATATTACATTACGAGTATTATTTGAAAGTGTTTACAGCTGTTGATGTAAATTAATCAAGTTAATGGTTTAAAATAATTCATCAGTACCGATTGATTATATCGATGGTTATGATTAAGTAATATCGTTTGCCAATTTCGATACAAAAAACCGGGTCCGCTTATCGTACCCTACCCCTATATTTTACCGACGTGAAACTGGCCATAGATTCCATCCATAAAAAAAGAACGAGAGTACCGGGAAACTAGTTCCTAAATGAATCCTAACCTAGTTCATCAACTCAAACCATACAAAATATATATTTAATTAATAACGTGAAGATAAATACTACAAATAAAGATTTTAAATGAACAAACAGTACTTTTTATGATAATAATCCCCTTTTATAGCAGCAATTTTCAAGACTATACTCAATTAAAAAGGCAAGTTTTGAGAAACCCTATAAAAGGGCCCATACCTTACAAACGTACGAGCCAATTTGATAAAAACTTTCTGTACACATTCACTACATGGTCTAGTATACTAAAATACAAGCCTCATTTTAGGCCACGCCTATTTCCGGAGCCACATCGATTTTACAGGCCTAGTGCTGACAAAAACCAATCTATGGACAGACATATCTCAAAAACGTACGAGCCAATTTTGATAAAACTTTCTGTACACATCACTACATGGTTCTAGTATACTAAAATACAAGCCTCATTCTTAGGCCACGCCTATTTCCGGAGCCACATCGATTTTACAGGCCTAGTGCTGACAAAAACCAATCTATGGACAGCCATATCTCAACAACGTACGAGCCCAATTTTGATAAAACTTTCTGTACACATTCACTACATGATCTAGTATACTAAAAATACAAGCCTCATTCTTAGGCCACGTCCTATATTCCGGAGCCACATCGATTTTACAGGCCTAGTGCTGACAAAAACCAATCTATGGGACAGCCATATCTCAAAAAACCTACGAGCCAATTTTGATAAAACTTTCTGTACACATTCACTACATGGTCTAGTATACTAAAATACAAGCCTCATTCTTAGGCCACGCCTATTTCCGGAGCCACATCGATTTTACAGGCCTAGTGCTGACAAAAAACCAATCTATGGACAGCCATATCTCAAAAACGTACGAGCCAATTTTGATAAAACTTTCTGTACACATTCACTACATGGT
Organism: Homalodisca vitripennis; assembly: GCF_021130785.1. NCBI lineage: Eukaryota > Metazoa > Arthropoda > Insecta > Hemiptera > Cicadellidae > Homalodisca > Homalodisca vitripennis. The sequence continues at coordinate 31,259,163 of NC_060211.1, forward strand.
CTACTATACTAAAATACAACCCTCATTCTTAGGCCACGCCTATTTCCGGAGCCACATCGATTTTTACAGGCCTAGTGCTGACAAAAAACCAATCTATGGACAGACATATCTCAAAAACGTACGGGCCAATTTTGATAAAACTTTCTGTACACATTCACTACATGGTCTAGTATACTAAAAATACAAGCCTCATTCTTAGGCCACGCCTATTTCCGGAGCCACATCGATTTTACAGGCCTAGTGCTTGACAAAAACCAATCTATGGACAGCCATATCTCAAAAACGTACGAGCCAATTTTGATAAAACTTTCTGTACACATTCACTACATGGTCTAGTATACTAAAATACAAGCCTCATTCTTAGGCCACGCCTATTTCCGGAGCCACATCGATTTTACAGGCCTAGTGCTGACAAAAACCAATCTATGGACAGCCATATCTCAAAAACCTACGAGCCAATTTTGATAAAACTTTCTGTACACATTCACTACATGGTCTAGTATACTAAAATACAAGCCTCATTCTTAGGCCACGCCTATTTCCGGAGCCACATCGATTTTACAGGCCTAGTGCTGACAAAAACCAATCTATGGACAGCCATATCTCAAAAAAAACGTACGAGCCAATTTTGATTATAAAACTTTCTGTACACATTCACTACATGGTCTACTATACTAAAATACAAGCCTCATTCTTAGGCCACGCCTATTTCCGGAGCCACATCGATTTTACAGGCCTAGTGCTGACAAAAACCAATCTATGGACAGCCATGTCTCAAAAAAACGTACGAGCCAATTTTGATAAAACTTTCTGTACACATTCACTATATGGTCTAGTATACTAAAATACAAGCCTCATTCTTAGGCCACGCCTATTTCCGGAGCCACATCGATTTTACAGGCCTAGTGCTGACAAAAACCAATCTATGGACAGCCATGTCTCAAAAACGTACGAGCCAATTTTGATAAAAACTTTCTGGCACACATTCACTACATGGTCTAGTATACTAAAATACAAGCCTCATTCTTAGGCCACGCCTATTTCCGGAGCCACATCGATTTTACAGGCCTAGTGCTGACAAAAAAACCAATCTATGGACAGCCATATCTCAAAAACGTACGAGCCTCAATTTTGATAAAACTTTCTGTACACATTCACTACATGGTCTACTATACTAAAAATACAAGCCTCATTCTTAGGCCACGCCTATTTTTCGGAGCCACATCGATTTTACAGGCCTAGTGCTGACAAAAACCAATCTATGGACAGCCATGTCTCAAAAAACGTACGAGCCAATTTTGATAAAACTTTCTGCACACATTCACTACATGGTCTAGTATACTAAAATACAAGCCTCATTCTTAGGCACGCCTATTTCCGGAGCCACATCGATTTTACAGGCCTAGTGCTGGACAAAAACCAATCTAATGGACAGCCATATCTCAAAAAACGTACGAGCCAATTTTGATAAAAACTTTCTGTACACATTCACTACATGGTCTAGTATACTAAAATACAAGCCTCATTCTTAGGCCACGCCTATTTCCGGAGCCACATCGATTTTACAGGCCTAGTGGCTGACAAAAAACCAATCTATGGACAGCCATATCTCAAAAACGTACGAGCCAATTTTGATAAAACTTTCTGCACACATTCACTACATGGTCTAGTATACTAATAATACAAGCCTCATTCTTAGGACACGCCTATTTCCGGAGCCACATCGATTTTACAGGCCTAGTACTGACAAAAACCAATCTATGGACAGCCATATCTCAAAAACGTACGAGCCAATTTTGATAAAACTTTCTGTACACATTCACTACATGGTCTAGTATACTAAAATACAAGCCTCATTCTTAGGCCACGCCTATTTCCGGAGCCACATCGATTTTACAGGCCTAGTACTGACAAAAAACCAATCTATGGACAGCCATATCTCAAAAACGTACGAGCCAATTTTGATAAAACTTTCTGTACACATTCACTACATGGTCTAGTATACTAAAATACAAGCCTCATTCTTAGGCCACGCCTATTTCCGGAGCCACATCGATTTTACAGGCCTAGTACTGACAAAAACCAATCTATGGACAGCCATATCTCAAAAAACGTACGAGCCAATTTTGATAAAACTTTCTGTACACATTCACTACATGGTCTAGTATACTAAAATACAAGCCTCATTCTTAGGCCACGCCTATTTCCGGAGCCACATCGATTTTACAGGCCTAGTGCTGACAAAAAACCAATCTATGGACAGCCATATCTCAAAAAAACGTACGAGCCAATTTTGATAAAACTTTCTGTACACATTCACTACATGGTCTAGTATACTAAAATACAAGCCTCATTCTTAGGCCACGCCTATTTCCGGAGCACATCGATTTTACAGGCCTAGTGCTGACAAAAAACCAATCTATGGACAGCCATATCTCAAAAACCTACGAGCCAATTTTGATAAAACTTTCTGTACACATTCACTACATGGTCTAGTATACTAAAATACAAGCCTCATTCTTAGGCCACGCCTATTTCGGAGCCACATCGATTTTACAGGCCTAGTGCTGACAAAAAACCAATCTATGGACAGCCATATCTCAAAAACGTACGAGCTAATTTTGATAAAACTTTCTGCACACATTCACTACATGGTTCTAGTATACTAAAATACAAGCCTCATTCTTATGGCCACGCCTATTTCCGGAGGACACACCTATTTTACAGGCCAAGTGCTGACAAAAACCAATCTATCTAGGTTATGTGCTAAAAAAAAATCTAATCTATTAAATCAACTCACTTGGAAAATCGTTAGAGCATATTTAGGTTAATCCTCGCATACATATTGTAGCCACTTTATACATTCTTACATTTCATAACTTTACATTCATTTGAAGTAACTGTAAGATAAACTTACTTGTAGGTAAACACTTTTTAACACTACTTTAACACACTAACTTTTACTTTTACTTTAACACACTACTTTTACACTTTTTAAACACTACACTAAACAACTAATAACAACTATTCCATACGGTTTTCTTCTGCCAGTTTTCATTATAATATATTGAATGTGCAGAATAAATTGCATTTTAACCTACGCCAGGGGACGGTTCACTGCTTAAATGCCGGAGCTACCGAACCACCGTCCACTAGTGGTGAGAACGGTATTTCAGTAATCAGTACTTTGTAACGGTTTACTTTTTTACAGTATCTGTAACGGTTACTGAGAACTAAAAATACAGACAACAGGTACTTTGTATCTAGTACTCTGTTACAAGGTTACAAATATTTCTCGTACGGATTACTTTACTAGTCCTGAAGTACTCATAAACTGTGTTTAAATTAAATAAACAGTGTTTATTAGGGAATATACTCAGTATTTTCAGCGTTAAAAATACTGATTTAAAGTATTATAGTATTTAAAAACGTTACAAATATGAAATACTGATTCAGAGTTCCTAGTATTTAAAACGTGAACAGTAAGGAAATAATGCTGGTTTCAAGTATCCAGTGTTTGTACTCAGTATCGCCGAGTAACTTGATTTGTTATGTAATACATTAAATGATAAATTCAAGAATTATTATCATAGCCGGAGATTTTAACATCAATGTTTTGAACAAAGACAGTACATATAGGAATTTTATATATAGTATAAATACAGAATAGCGTCAACTATTACATTACAATAATCCATTTAGTGACTACATAAATCATTAAATAAAGAAGTTTGCCTCAAAATGTTATGTAAATGACAACACTGATTTTACAATTTTGCTACTATTTATAATATGTCATATTAATTAATATATTGTTGGATGAGCTAAGTTACCTCAAAATATTCTTTAAAATGGGTATACTGATTTTTCAATTAAAAATGATTTTAAGTTTGTTAAATATGCAAATTTGTGAAAATTAAGAAATAACAAGAATTTGGATCCTATAGCTGTGGGTTTTTTATTAAAAAGTTCTAAGTTATGTATACTATCTTCATTTGATTTCACAAGCATGATAGTTTGAAAAATATATAGACCATATACGGTAAGGATTCTTAATTTAGAAAAATGCTGTTGGTAAGCGGTAATAATGGTTTGGAGATTTTGCGGAAAAAGACTGTTTAATGAGGGTAATTGGTATATCATCAATTCCTGTTGAGAATTTGTTTTACAAAAGCCATTACAATCGTTTTAAAATTCTTTCATCAACCTCTTTTAAAATTTGAAAAAAAAAATGAGGTTTGAGGCGGTTTTTCATGACCCGATTGATTAACAATCTTCTGAATATTTGGAAGCACAACTTCTATCAACAACACTTAAAAATATCATAAAAAAAATCATTAAATATATTATCCAACAAGAATTTGGTCTGATATGGATGTGCCATCCCGGAGTAATTGTATGTTTATGAGTAATCTTGGTGCCATTGTTGATTTCAGATTTCATAACTTTCCAAGTTGATTTTGACTTATTTGTAGATTTCTTACTTTTACTGTCAAAAAACCTTTTTTTTGTCGTTGTTTATTTGAATTTTTATTTTCAATTTTCAGTTGCTTAATTAATTGTTTTAAATCATTAGTTTTCCAAACCCTATATGTTTTCTCCAATTGCGCAATTTTTTCCTTTTTAATTTTTACATAATCTGAAATCAAACTATTTAGGTTTTTCTCTTTTTCAACAGATATTAATTTAGGAACGCTAATTTAAAAAACATGAACAAATATTGAGTAAAAAAATCATACTTAGTTTCTACGCTAGCCTGGTAAAACTTCTAACCAATTTTTCACTAGCCAAATAGCCTTAAAAATAAATCTGTGTTAGTTTTTGAAAACTTTCTACAATACCTTAAATTCACATAATAAAGAGTATTTTGTACACCAAGAATTTCAAATAATTGCCCAGCATGGTCTGATATACATGTTATAAGGCCAGATGTTTTTTAATTTTCTCAGTTGTAATATTAGTGAGGAAGTTATCTATGCTGGTTCTGACTCGGAGGTAACTCTAGTAGGAAAATTTACTTTATAAACTAAGTTATAAGAATTTTTAAAATACTAAAACAATTCCTATATGTACTGTCTTTGTTCAACACATTGATGTTAAAATCTCCGGCTATGATAATATTCTTGAATTTATCATTTGATGTATTACATAACAAATCAAGTTACTCGGCGATACTGAGTACAAAACACTGGATACTTGAAACCAGCATTATTTCCTTACTGTTCACGTTTTTAAAATACTAGAACTCTGAATCAGTATTTGTAACGTTTTAAATACTATAATACTTTAAATCAGTATTTTTAACGCTGAAAATACTGAGTATATTCCTAATAAACACTTTTTATTTAATTAAACACAGTTTATGAGTACTTCTGTAAACAGCTGTAGTGATTCCTTTACATAAGAGTGGCCTAATTACCGACTGTAATAACTACAGACCAATCTCTTTACTTTCTACCTTTGCTAAAGTGAATCAAGAAGAAGAATCAAGAATCTTTATTTCCAAAGTACATTACAATAATAATTTGTTCACACAAAATATTACATCAAAAAGTACAATGGATAGGCACCTCTGAGCTATTAGCTGAGTTGAGGTTGCCATCACTATTAATTTAAGGCAGATGGGCCTGGCTGGCCAGCTCCTCTTTCAGAGTAAGATTTACATAATTAGAGTAATGAATAAACCATACCAATATTTAAAACAAAGCACAAAAATTAAGTTGTATTTCATAATGAAATTCAATACATTACATTACCACAACATATAAAAAATAAAATTACTACATAAATTCACATACAACATACATACATATACATAAATCCACACACATACACATACACACATACAGATACATATACATTTATACACATTCACACATACATACAAATACACACACATAAACATAAAATTTACAAACACATACATTACTGAAACATATAACACACATACAAAACACACTACAAAGATACTTAGACACAATAGATAAAGATGTAACCATTACACACTCATACAATAAAACAAGTCTTCAACAAAATATCTAATTTATGAGTCGCTCTACATCAACAATTGTAAAAAGCCCAGCATTTCAAACTTCGTATGAATGTACCCAATGTTTTTCGACGAGGAACACATCGAAAGGTAATTTGTTATAGAGCTTCGGAGCTATGAATGTATAAAAAACGCTTGTAGACTTCTAATTTAGGAAAAGGAATAGTTACTCGGTTTTAAAATTTGTAACCTAATCGAGTGAACATTTACATTTCCCAGTGTGTGGCCGCCTCTTGAGAAAAATATCCTGAGTACCCTATAAAATGTACAAATATCTAAGCGGAAGTATTCCAAGCTGAATATAAAGAGGGAAAAAGAAGAATCACGCCGATTAGCCCTGACAATAACCCTAATGATCTTGTTTTGATTTATAATAATAGGTCGAATAATAGAATAATAGGCTCCTCCCCAACATGAAATACCATATTGTAATTTAGAGTTAATTATAGAATAGTAAATAGTTTTCAAGACAGATATTGGACATAAATACTGAAAGAAAAATAAAACTTCCTCAATGAATTGTTTAAATAGTTTTTTACATTCAAAATGTGTTCCCTCCAATTACACCCTTTCATCCAGAATAACCCCCAGATACTTTATTTGTTCCACCCTCTCAATTTTTAACGCAACCCTGACATGGATTTCTCCCGAAAATTAAGCATTGCTTGCATTTAAAAAAGAAAGGGTTAATATTGTATCTTGTTGTTATGTCTTTTCTATTTCTTAGAGAAAAATTCATAAACTTCGTCTTTACGCTCAAGACCATCCTATTTCTAGCAAACCACGTTTTCAATTTGTCAAGGTCTTCTTGCATTACGCTATACACTATTTGACTATTTTATAGTGGAATAGCAAAGGGCAGTGTCATCTGCAAAACAAGTTAGGGAACCCGATAGATTTCCATTACACACAAGCTATTAATATAGACTAAAAAATAGTATTGGACCCAAAACAGACCCTTGTGGTACTCCAAATTTTAATCGGGAGAGTTGAACTGACGGAGTTCAGAAAATCTTACACATTGAGATCGGTTTGTTAGATAGCTCTTAAACCATTCATAAGGGGATACCTCTAACTCCGCTACCCAAAGATAGTCTAGTAAAATTTTGTGATCCACGGCATCAAATGCCTTAGTTATATCAATAAATATTCCACTGACAAATTTACCACTGTTAATTCCTTCATAAACGTCTGAACAGAACTTTAAGAGAGCATCTTCAGTAGAATTTTTTGCCCATAAAACCCAAAATTGATTTGCACAAAAAAACTTATTAGAATCTAAAAAACTGAACCAACCTGACTTTCATAATCTTTTCCATTATTATTTTAGAGACAACAGATAAAAGAGAAATCGGTCGATAGTTATTGAGATCTTTATTGGAACCTTTCTTGTGAAGTGGGACAACTAGTGCAGTTTTTAAAGAGATAGGAAAGATACCAGTTTCGAAACTAAGGTTAATTAGAAATGCCAACACAGGAGACTAGATATGACCCATTTTTTTTCATTACATGCGCTGAAATACCATCAATACCAGGAGACTTGTTAGACTTTAAACTGTTGATAACAGCTAGAACTTCTTCAGAACTAGTAGGATAGCAAAAAAAATGAATTATCCGAAAACTTAGCAGGAAAACATTGGGTGTACATATGATAATCAAAGCCATCAAAACAGTCAGATTCGTTCATTAGGTTTTCAACTGCATTAACGAAAAAAAGATTGAACTCATTAGCGACATTAGTAACAGTAAATTTTAGTTTGAATTTATTTAAGTGGATTTTTCATTTGCTTTGTAACTGCAGGCAGCCACACTTTTAATCAATTTTTTTTAGGAGCTTATAAAAAAATCAAAGTTTTATTGAATTTTTTCTTTGAGCTAAAAAATATTTTTGTAATAAAAGGAACCTCTCCACAGGCACTTGCCTCTAGAGGCCCTAGTTATTTTTGAAAATATTTCTTTTAATTTACGAGTGTTTTTGTTTTAATTTTATTTACAAGAATGTTACATTTTTATTTAAGTTTGCTCATTAGGTTTGTACATGTGTATACCAATGCATATAATGTGTTATTGTAATATTTTCAAAATAAATTCTATTCTATTCTTATTCTATACTTCAGGACTAGTAAAAGTAATCCGTACGAGAAAATATTTGTACCTTGTAACAGAGTACTATATACAAAGTACCTGTTTTCTGTGTATTTTTAGTTTCTCAGTAACCGTTACAGATACTGTAGAAAAGTAACCGTTACAAAGTACTGATTTCTGAAATACCGTATCACCGCTAGTGGGACAGTGGTTCGGTAGCTCCGGCATTTAGCAGTGAACCGTCCCTGGCGTGGGTTAAATGCAATTTATTCTGCACATTCAATATATTATAATGAAAACTGGCAGAAGAAACCGTATGGAATAGTTGTTATTAGTTGTTTATTGTAGTGTTTAAAAAAGTGTAAAAGTAGTGTGTTAAAGTAAAAGTTAGTGTGTTAAAGTAGTGTTAAAAAGTGTTTACCTACAAGTAAGTTTATCTTACAGTTACTTCAAATGAATGTAAAGTATGAATGTAAGAATGTATAAAGTGGCTACAATATGTATGCGAGGATTAACCTAAATATGCTCTACGATTTTCCAGGTTAGTTGATTTAATAGATTAGATTTTTTTGGTATTTATTTACAATACCGTTGACCATGAAAAATTGACTTTTTTTCATGGGTTGGGCATTTATAGCCAAAGTGTTAATTATCACAGGTGCATATAAACTGGGGGGGAAAGTATATCATTGTATTATATTGATGCCTTTCGGGCATTATTGCATTAAAGATGGAAAATAACCGACAAAATTTTGTCGAACAACACTTGGAGGGTTAAGGATCAGGGGCATCACGTGATCTGGGATTCGACTTTTGCAAGCTCGAGTTAATTTTTTTTCTAAAAGAGCAAGCAGTGCGCAGCACTGCGCGCAGCGGGCAGGCATCGTTGACAGGATTAACGTCATCATTTCAGTAAAATTGCCAGAGGTACTGTCAAAAACAGAGTTTTCAGAGGATTTCAAAAAATCGTAACTCCTTTGATTTTCGTTGCCGACGAATTTTTTCTTCACTATTGTTTTCAGGAAAAAATTGTAGTTTTCAGGAAAAAAAAAGAACATACCTTTCCATGGTCACGATTTTGTAAATTGATACCATTTTTTTAGCACATAACCTAGATAGATTGGTTTTTTTGTCAGCACTTGGCCTGTAAAATAGGTGTGTCTCCGGAAATAGGCGCGCGGCCTAAGAATGATGCTTGTATTTCATTATAGTAGACCATGTAGTGAATGTGTACAGAAAGTTTTATCAAAATTGGCTCGTACGTTTTTGAGATATGGCTGTCCATTAGATTGGTTTTTGTCAGCACTTGACCTGTAAAATCGATGTGGCTCCGGAAATAGGCGTGGCCTAAGAATGAGGCTTGTATTTTAGTATACTAGACCATGTAGTGAATGTGTGCAGAAAGTTTTATAAAAATTGGGCTCGTACGTTTTTGAGATATGGCTGTCCATAGATTGGTTTTTTGTCAGCACTTGGCCTGTAAAATCGATGTAGCTCCGGAAATAGGCGTGGCCTAAGAATGAGGCTTATTATTTACTATAGTAGACCATGTAGTGAATTTGTACAGAAAGTTTTATAAAAATTGGCTCATGCGTTTTTTGAGATATGGCTGTCCATAGATTGGTTTTTGTCAGCATTTGGCCTATAAAGTAATTGTGGCTCCGGAAGAGGAGTGGCCTAAGAATGAGGCTTGTATTTTAGTATAGTAGACCATGTAGTGAATATGTACAGAAAGTTTTTATCAAAATTGGCTCGTACGTGTTTGAGATATGGCTGTCCATAGATTGGTTTTTTGTCAGCACTTGACCTGTAAAATCGATGTGGCTCCGGAAATAGGCGTGGCCTAAGAATGAGGCTTGTATTTTAGTATATACTAGACCATGTAGTGAATGTGTGCAGAAAGTTTTATCAAAATTGGCTCGTACGTTTTTGAGATATGGCTGTCCATAGATTGGTTTTTTGTCAGCACTAGGCCTGTAAAAATCGATGTGGCTCCGGAAAATAGGCGTGGCCTAAGAATGAGGGTTGTATTTTAGTATAGTAGACCATGTAGTGAATGTGTACAGAAAAGTTTTTATCAAAAATTGGCTCGTACGTTTTTGAGATATGGCTGTCCATAGATTGGTTTTTTTGTCAGCACTTGACCTGTAAAATCGATGTAGCTCCGGAAATAGGCGTGGCCTAAGAATGAGGCTTATTTATTACTATAGTAGACCATGTAGTGAATTTGTACAGAAAGTTTTATAAAAATTGGCTCATACGTTTTTGAGATATGGCTGTCCATAGATTGGTTTTTGTCAGCATTTGGCCTATAAAGTAATTGTGGCTCCGGTAAGAAGGCGTGGCCTAAGAATGAGGCTTGTATTTTAGTATAGTAGACCATGTAGTGAATGTGTACAGAAAAGTTTTATCAAAATTGGCTCGTACGTTTTTGAGATATGGCTGTCCATAGATTGGTTTTTGTCAGCACTTGGCCTATAAAGTTATTGTGGCTCCGGAAATAGGCGTGGCCTAAGAATGAGGCTTGTATTTTAGTATACTAGACCATGTAGTGAATGTGTGCAGAAAGTTTTATCAAAATTGGCTCGTACGTTTTTGAGATATGGCTGTCCATAGATTGGTTTTTGTCAGTACTAGGCCTGTAAAATCGATGTGGCTCCGGAAATAGGCGCGTGGCCTAAGAATGAGGCTTGTATTTTAGTATACCAGACCATATAGTGAATGTGTACAGAAAGTTTTATCAAAATTGGTTCGTACGTTTTGAGATATGGCTGTCCATAGATTGGTTTTTGTAAGCACTAGGCCTGTAAAATCGATGTGGCTCCGGAAATAGGCGTGGCCTAAGAATGAGGGTTGTATTTTTAGTATAGTAGACCAATGTAGTGAATGTGTACAGAAAGTTTTATCAAAATTGGCTCGTACGTTTTTGAGATATGGCTGTCCATAGATTGGTTTTTGTCAGCACTTGACCTGTAAATCGATGTGGCTCCGGAAATAGGGCGTGGCCTAAGAATGAGGCTTGTATTTTAGTATACTAGACCATGTAGTGAATGTGTACAGAAAAGTTTTATCAAAATTGGCTCGTACGTTTTTGAGATATGGCTGGTCCATAGATTGGTTTTGTCAGCACTTGGCCTATAAAGTTATTGTGGCTCCGGAAATAGGCGTGGCCTAAGAATGAGGATTGTATTTTAGTATAGTAGACCATGTATTGAATGTGTTACAGAAAGTTTTATCAAAATTGGCTCGTACGTTTTTGAGATATGGCTGTCCATAGATTGGTTTTTGTCAGCACTTGACCTGTAAAATCGATGTGGCTCCGGAAATAGGCGTTGGCCTAAGAATGAGGCTTGTATTTTTAGTATACTAGACCATGTAGTGAATGTGTATAGAAAGTTTTTTATCAAAATTGGCTCGTACGTTTTTGAGATATGGCTGTCCATAGATTGGTTTTTGTCAGTACTAGGCCTGTAAAATCGATGTGGCTCCGGAAATAGGCGTGGCCTAAGAATGAGGCTTGTATTTTAGTATACCAGACCATATAGTGAATGTGTACAGAAAGTTTTATCAAATTGGTTCGTACGTTTTTGAGATATGGCTGTCCATAGATTGGTTTTTTGTCAGCACTAGGCCTGTAAAATCGATGTGGCTCCGGAAATAGGCGTGGCCTAAGAATGAGGGTTGTATTTTAGTATAGTAGACCATGTAGTGAATGTGTACAGAAAGTTTTATCAAAATTGGCTCGTACGTTTTTGAGATATGGCTGTCCATAGATTGGTTTTTGTCAGCACTTGACCCTGTAAAATCGATGTGGCTCCGGAAATAGGCGTGGCCTAAGAATGAGGCTTGTATTTAGTAGTATACTAGACCATGTAGTGAATGTGTGCAGAAAGTTTTTTATAAAAATTGGCTCGTACGTTTTTGAGATATGGCTGTCCATAGATTGGTTTTTGTCAGCACTTGGCCTGTAAAATCGATGTAGCTCCGGAAATAGGCGTGGCCTAAGAATGAGGCTTTATTTATTACTATAGTAGACCATGTAGTGAATTTGTACAGAAAGTTTTATAAAAATTGGCTCATTACGTTTTTGAGATATGGCTGTCCATAGATTGGTTTTTTGTCAGCATTTGGCCTATAAAGTAATTGTGGCTCCGGAAGAAGGCGTGGCCTAAGAATGAGGCTTGTATTTTAGTATAGTAGACCATGTAGTGAATGTTGTACAGGAAAGTTTTATCAAAATTGTCTCGTACGTTTTTTGAGATATGGCTGTCCATAGATTGGTTTTTGTCAGCACTTGGCCTATAAAGTTATTGTGGCTCCGGAAATAGGCGTGGCCTAAGAATGAGGCTTGTATTTTAGTATACTAGACCATGTAGTGAATGTGTGCAGAAAGTTTTATCAAAAATTGGCTCGTACGTTTTTGAGATATGGCTGTCCATAGATTGGTTTTTGTCAGTACTAGGCCTGTAAAATCGATGTGGCTCCGGAAATAGGCGTGGCCTAAGAATGAGGCTTGTATTTTTAGTATACCAGACCATATAGTGAATGTGTACAGAAAGTTTTATCAAAATTGGTTTCGTACGTTTTGAGATATGGCTGTCCATAGATTGGTTTTTTGTAAGCACTAGGCCTGTAAAATCGATGTGGCTCCGGAAATAGGCGTGGCCTAAGAATGAGGGTTGTATTTTAGTATAGTTAGACCATGTAGTGAATGTGTTACAGAAAGTTTTATCAAAATTGGCTCGTACGTTTTTGAGATATGGCTGTCCATAGATTGGTTTTTTGTCAGCACTTGACCTGTAAAATCGATGTGGCTCCGGAAATAGGCGTTTGGCCTAAGAATGAGGCTTGTATTTTAGTATTATACTAGACCATGTAGTGAATGTGTGCAGAGAGTTTTTATCAAAATTGGCTCGTACGTTTTTGAGATATGGCTGTCCATAGATTGGTTTTTGTCAGCACTTGGCCTGTAAAATCGATGTAGCTCCGGAAATAGGCGTGGCCTAAGAATGAGGCTTATTATTTACTATAGTAGACCATGTAGTGAATGTGTACAGAAAGTTTTTATAAAAATTGGCTCGTACGTTTTTTAGATATGGCTGTCCATAGATTGGTTTTTGTCAGCACTTGGCCTGTAAAATCGATGTAGCTCCGGAAATAGGCGTGGCCTAAGAATGAGGCTTTATTATTTACTATAGTTAGACCATGTAGTGAATGTGTACAGAAAGTTTTATTAAAATTGACTCGTTACGTTTTTGAGATATGGCTGTCCATAGATTGGTTTTTGTCAGCATTTGGCCTATAAAGTTATTGTGGCTCCGGAAATAGGCGTGGCCTAAGAATTGAGGCTTGTATTTTAGTATACTAGACCATGTAGTGAATGTGTACAGAAAGTTTTATCAAAAATGACTCGTACGTTTTTGAGATATAGGGCTGTCCATAGATTTGGTTTTGTGTCAGCACTTGGCCTGTAAAATCGATGTAGCTCCGGAAATAGGCGTGGCCTAAGAATGAGGCTTATTATTTACTATAGTAGACCATGTAGTGAATGTGTACAGAAAGTTTTTTATCAAAATTGGCTCGTACGTTTTTGAGATATGGCTGTCCATAGATTGGTTTTTGTCAGCACTTGGCCTATAAAGTTATTGTGGCCTCCGGAAATTAGGCGGTGGCCTAAGAATGAGGCTTGTATTTTAGTATAGTAGACCATGTAGTGAATGTGTACAGAAAGTTTAATCAAAATTTGCTCGTACGTTTTTGAGATATGGCCATCTATAGATTGGTATTTGTCCAAAAATAGGAGAGGTCTAAAATGAGGGTAGTAATATAATACAGTAGACCATGGATTCAAAGTAATGTATTAAGTATAATCTATAGATATTTTTGTTATTTGTTCTTTTTTTAAATTATAAATTTTAATTTTAATAATATAATTTAATCCTGAAGTGATTGAACTGGTTCAGGAACTAGGTTAGTTGTAGTTCAGGAACTAGGGTCAGGAGTAGTTCATGAACCAGGTTAGGATTCAAGTCAGCGGATTAGTTCTTTTTATGGATGGAATCTATGGCCAGTTTCACACTGCTTATATTTTCATATGTAAAAGAAAGGTATGTTTTTCAGATCATACAAAATAACATAACATTAATATATGTTTGTTTGAGCAGTGTAACTTAATACTTACAATTACTTTACAGGGTAAACATGTCTGACAGATTTAAAAAATGCTCGAATATATTACCACCAATAATCTTCACTTCTTGTTCAAACATATATTCTGCAAGATGATCAGCAATGCATCACTCGTGAGATCAGTTTTTAAGATATCTTTAGGTTGCAGTATAATTAGCATTCAACACTTGAATGATCGATAATATCAAATCACGATAATATCAAATTATTTTTCCTCTCTAATTTTTGCTTCATCAATTTCTATAACTCCTTAAGCACCAAACAAATCTTCGGTAAATCTTAATATCAGCGACTACCGCTCCGATCGCTGTAATTTTTTGCATACTAACACAGGTTAACGTAATTTCACCGAAAAAAAAAAAATCCTGGTTATCGCCGTAGCCGTTTAGCCCCCCAAAAAAAAATTTTTGAAAAAATAAAATTAAAAAAAAACCTGACTGACATTGCATTTATTTGTTTTTTTGGTCTTATTAGTTCGTAGGGCAGTAGTCCAGATAATAGTTCTAGTATAAACTCGTCTTATCTTATCAGTGATAAACGCGCAGCGCTTACCTTTTGCCTGTAATGAAACCTGCGTTAGTTCTGTCTGAGTTTTGTGTGTGTAAGCAGTCATGGCGTGATCTGGGCTTGGACTTTGCAAGCTCGAGTTAATTTTTTTCTAAAAGAGCAAGCAGCGCGAAAGCATCGCGTGATCTGAATTTTGAATAGGCAAGCTAGGGTCTTTTTAGCGTGTGACAAGAACCATCGCACGCCATGTCAATAACTTCACTAATTATTCCTTGTCCATGTGGGTTTGTTTGTTTACGTCTGGCGGTCAATCGAAGCCGTCCTATAGGTCACGTGACCTGCCCGGCCAATCGGAAACTTTCCTGTTTGTCACGTGACTACTGTCAACTCATCAAAACGACCATGGTCGGCCATTGTTTTTGGTTTGATAGTCGAAAATCTTGTTATTTATGTGTGTTGTATTGCCAACATTTTACTGCCGAAAAACTGGTTTTTATATGTTAGCGATAATCGGGACTATTTTTTTCGGTGGAATTACGTTAACCTGTGTTAGTATGCAAACAATTACGGCGATTGGAGCGGTAGTCGCTGATCTTAAGATTTACCAAGTCTTCATTTTCAAACTTGTTATTTAACCAAACAATATGAACTTCTCTATAAAACGATAGCCAATCTGAAATGGTATTTATGCAGGTACTGATGCTGTGAAAACAATATTCAATAATTAAAAAGGCTTAGGCTAGTTTGTTTTATTCCAGCCAAAATAGTACACGATTTTCAATATAATATATTCATAATACAAAATTGAGAACGTTCAAAAAAGTTTTCTCAGGTGCCTTTTTTGCAATGCTGTGTTCTGACTTTTCATGCAAAAAAACACTATTTTATTTCCACCTTTCATTCTAATTTTCATCTCCTCACTGCAAACTGAACAATTCGGATATAAAGAAGTAAGACCATTTATCTTATTATAACCATTTGTTATTCAATGTTTAAAAATACATATTGATACAATAATTACATGTTCATCATCATTGTTCTTGCCGATCTCACTAGCCTACTCAGTACATAAATGATTTTACTGTATTGAATTATATAATTTTCAATTGTAATGTTATTCTGTTAAATAAAAACATCTGGCAATGATAAATTATGAATATCTATAGGTCAAATGTTTTTATATTCGATAGTTTAGATATTTCTAATCGATAGTTGATTCGATTGTGGTGGTGGCAGCTTACTTTAATACTGGTCTTAATGCCTGGAGTGGTGTTCCCTGATTGTCATATTGACAAATCAAAATCCAATGGTCATTAAAGCAGAACGATAACTTGAGTAGTTAAAATTGAGGTTTTAACTTATAACATAGTCTTACAGTGGCATAGAGTAGAGTACAATAAGCAGACCTGGTTTTTTGTATAAAAAGTATCAAGCTATAATTGAATTTATTTCTTTACTATACCCATTGATATAATTAACCAATAATAATTAATTCGAGCAATATGTTAATTAATCAACTGTACACACTTTATCATATTCTAAACACAATTTGTTCTATGTGGCTTCTTTTGAATATAAAAGAGTGTTAACTTTAAAAATACTTATGATGATAGTTATACTTAACTAAAAGATGATTTATATAATATAAAAAACAAAACAGTGTAACATTTAGTTACTTTTTACTATTTTTAAAGGATAAACATCTCCAACACCTTGTGACTGGAATTATACATGTACATCACCATTATTCAAATAACATACACTAAAGCACATGATTATACTTTTTGTAAATTAATGTGGAACAATAATGTCAAAACGAATTACGTTATTAATGCATATGATTATACTTTTTTTTAGTTAATTTGAAACAATAATGTCAAACCTAATGACGTTATAGGCTTTTAAGATTGTACGACTATATTTTTATTAGTAAAAGAAATTAGGCATTTAAGATTATACAAAATTATAACCAATCTACAATGGTATGGTAACCAATCTACAATAGTATTATTGCACATACTAATGAAGTTAAAACCATTGGATTTTTTAATGATTATATTTATTTGTCTATATTTTGGGTGCTTTTCTAATAAAAAGGACCATCGTATTGGTATTTAGCAAGTGGTAAATCATCTAAGATTGTCCCATGCAGTAGCTTTTACTGCCTTGTGTACAACTACAGTGTCCATTATACAGCTCGTATTTTTCAGTGAGAAGTTCCCAGGCGGTTTTGTAGTAGGTTGAAGATTACATACATTTACGAAATTAGGAAGTTATGGTAACATTGGTTTTGGTAATTTTTTAAATTAATATTTTGGGTACTTTGGGATTATACCGACCACACCCAGACATGAATCGTTATTTGACATCTTGCTTTTACTGATTACTAGATTACCGTAGAACAATATTTCTTCAATATAAAACAGGAATTGTCTTATCGCAAACCCCTCCCCATCCTCAGACAGAGGTCAAAGTCGAGCGGTCTAGTAGATAACGTGATTGCAGAGTCTAGCCGCCCGTTCAGCTGGTGCGTCGCTTTGTTGTACTTCTGTGTTTTACTCCTACATTTCTCCAAACACAAAAATTTAACAAAAACAAACATTACCAAACAAAAACTAAACTCTTTATTGAAAAAAACACACAAAACTTGTTATTTCTTGATTACACTCCGCCACCCAAAATGCGAGTGCCTAAACGGAAAGAAAAACATCCCTCGAGATAGTACCTATCTGTAAAATATCAAATTCTAGAGGGGCTGATCAGGAATATAAATTGAATTGTAATGGAAAGGCAATTATGTACCGTGCAAAAAACTGATATAATCATGTGATGCCGCACGGCCTGCCGTAATTGGGATTCTCGAGAAAGATAAGATAACAGCGACAACAATACCGATCACAATACCAGGATATGCTTGTTGATTGATGGAATGTTAGTTCTGTTAATCTACTACATCGTTTTATGACGTTCTAAGTTCATTGAAAAAAGTTTAAGCATTGAAGAGTTGTTTTTTTGTTCTATTATGTTTGTTTATATAAATTTATATTTTTATGTTCTTCATACTGGTGTGGTCGGTATAATCCCAAAGTACCATATTTTGTTTTTTACATAAACTTTTAGAAAGTTTGGTTACACTTCTTTGCATTATTTTCAGATTAGTTTTTATTTACACTGGTAATGAACTTCTGATAAGTGGGTGAAAATCATAAATAGTGAATTTGTAGGACATTAACCCTCAAAGTGCTGACATAATGTCACTCGTTACATTATATTTGATATTTTTTCTTTTAAACCATATCAAAACTAGTTGTTGTTTTTTACATTATATTTGATATTTTTGCTTTTAAACCATATCAAAACTAGTTGTTGTTTATACAAACTAAATTAATATTCGTGTTAAAAAAATACAAAAAAAAAATCAAAATCAATAAAAAAACTTAAAAGATTTATGTCTATATTTTGGGTTTTTCCAAAAAAAGGACCATCATATACGTGTTCAGTAAGTGATTTTCCATGGGAATAGTTCAGAAGACAATAATGTTCCACATATACTGAGTTGTTTATCATTGAATTTGGTTTAAGAGAATAAAAATGACAAGGAACAAAGTTGAAGAACATTATTCTTTGAAATACTTATGTCACGTTACATGATGTCATGGTAGTACTAATATTTTGCTACAAGAGGTTAGGACGGTTTTCATCAAACAACAACAAACAAAATTGATGATGTTTTTCAATTTATTTTGTATGGTAGTAGACGAGAAAAACTGCGCTATTAATTTATTCACATACCATCCTTTTTTTTACATAATGACGTTATTAGACTAAGGATGATTTTACCTTTACTTATTGTCGGCTGGAATTGTTTCTTACAGGAATCACTGTTTAAATGAGATACTTTGTTGTTTATAAGTAGTTTTGACTTTCCTTTAGTGTTATTTTTCAGACATTTAGCTTTTTTATTCATAGTAAATTCAGAATTATGTAAAATACCAACAAAAACTCATTTTAGGTGCTCTAAAATTTATCTGTTGAAGTAATTGTTTGAGTTTACCACATTTTAGGACTTTTCAGGTTGCACAAATAATATGTTTTTTATTCCTGTGCTTTCTTAAAAGTAAATGTGCAAGGTATGTTTTTTTTATTTGTTGTAAATTAATCTTTATTTTGGGTATTTATTTGAATTAGTTCCTAGTAAAGTGTTATGTTGTGAGAAATGTGAAAAATTAAATAAAACACTAAATAATTGTTCAACCTGCAATGATGATTCTAATAATTATTATGTTATTCTGTAGCTTTTACTAATATTGACATGCATATACAGGTGTTCACAAAAGATTGTAAATTTCATTACAATCATATACTGTGGGAGATAGTGTTCATCATTTTAAACAATAAATGTCCTATTAATATAGGTAGAGAAATGTGTTATTAAACCGCTAGCCGCCATTTTGTATTTTTTTATAAAAAATTTATATCTCAAGAACTATTTAAGCTAAGGAAACCAAATTTGGTTTGAATAGATAATTAAAAATTAAAAATATAATTGTGTTATTTTCTTTAATATTAACAAAATGGCGTCTGTTGAAAATATTTAAAGTCAGATAACAAAAAGCCCCGTATAGTTATAAAAAATGTACCAGACACCAACTATTTGAGCAATTTCATTACAATTCTAACAGTATTTGTTTCAATGAAATCTGTCAGTGTATAAGCGAACACAGCCACTTTAAAGGTAGGCTTGCACGAACTGGGAGTAGGAAACATTTTCTATTTTCATAGACATCAGCTGTTTTACATAAATTAGAAAAATTTTACAAGAACTATTTTGAAATGTTATACAAATTTAATGAAATCTGTCAACACATAAGCGTGTACAACAATTTTCAAGATACGCTTGCATAAGCCAGGAACAACAACCATCTTATACCCCTCAACTTGACATGTTTGGCGCTCCCGCTTGAGCAAGCGTATCTTTAAAGTGGTTGCGCTCGCTTATTCGTAAACGGAGTTCTTGAAAATGTAACATTCGAACTATTATAAAAATTGAAAAATAGTAAGTATCTTGTAAAATTTTCTAACTTATGTAAAACAGCTGATACCTATGAAAAGACAAAATGTTTGTTGCTCTCAGCTTGTATAAGCATACATTTAAAGTGGTCTTGCTCGCTTATGCACTGACGGATTATTGTTAAAACAAGTACTGTTAGAATTGTAATGAAATTGTTACAATTTATTTCAGGCATTGTTTGTAAATTAAACAAACCTTTCTCATTTATTACAACTGCTAAAAGTTGCTAAGTTTCTTTGCGTTATTTTCAAATAAGTTTTTTTCCCACACCAGTAGATCTGAAACACAAGATGCAAGACAATCATGGTAATGTGAGTTAACAATATTTTTTGTTCTCAAATCGTGTTTTCTCAGCTTGTACTGATGATTGGAGGCACTCATATCGGACCATTAGAATTTTGATCTGTTGCGTGATAAATTCTTTATTTGGAGAGATATTTTTGTTGTTGCCATCATTGCAGGGCAGCATATAATGGATGCCTAGAGCCGCAATAGTGACCGGAGGTGTTCGTGTCAGCTTTATCTGAATTATTCTCAGTAGGTCTGACTATAAAAAACATACAGTAAAATTGCAGAAATTATGGTGAACACTATATTTGCCATCATTTTTAGCCAAATCAAACTAAACGTGGTACTGTTACAGTACATAAACATTGTATGAATAAGTCCATTAGCTAGTCTCAACCAGTAAAAGGCTTCAAGATGGCAGCCATTTGTTTTTTTTACAAAATTGTTAAATCAATATTGACATTGTTATAAAATTGTCGAACAATTTCAAGCAACTTTTTCTTATTCATACTATTTTTTCAACTCTTAAGGTTTGAAGATGGCGGTTATTCAACAGTTTTAGAAGTTGAAGAGTAACATTGAATGGTTATGTGATCATGTATGTTTACAAGTAATTACGGATTAATTGTAATGAAATAAAGTTCATATTTGTTCAAACCAATGTACGCTTTAGCAATTTTTGTCGTGTAAGGTTTCAAGATGATGAAGTTTCAAAATATTTAAAAGAGTTACAAGAATATTAACATGTCAGCCTTGGGAGTCCTCCCACAATCAGTATTGTGCAAATTAAACATCTAACCTGTAAGACATCTTCAGTTTGAAATTTCAAGACCGCAGTCCACATGTGAAGAGATATTTGATTGATAATAATAACTGATATTTTTTAGGTGTTCTTCCACCTGAGACATGTTTTACGCTCACTTTGTCTTGGCCAAGAAGGGCCCTCTTGCCCGGATTTGGCTTGCTGCTCACTGGGATAAGAAACTCACTAAAGCTCATGTTTTTGAAACAAACATTGAGAAATCTGTTGATGGAATTCTTCAACCAAAGGTAAAGAAAATATATCATATTAAAAAAAGGTATTTGTGTAAATACAAATTTTAAAATAGTTGTATGGCTCATTTAAATGAAATGGCAATTGATAAAAGTCGAATTGACTTCTATCACATGTTCCAAATAATCACATAAATTTATAGTAGATTAGAAAATGTGGTCTATAGTTCACACATGTAAAAACTCTATTCATATAGTGTCAACTATCTCTTTTGAAAGCTATGAACCTTTTGTTGTTCATATTATCTGGTGAGATGACATTTTATAAATAATATTTGATAGTTTGTAGTTTGTTTGCAATTGCATATCATCAGGCTTTATAAAAAGTAAACTTTGTCAATAATTGCAATTAGAATCGTATCAGAAGTAACAGGGGTAGACGACAATAGTATTGTAATTTTGACTCTAGAGATACTGCAAAGTTAAGAAGGCATTCTCAGTAATTTTCACAACATCTGTTTATGTGGACATTGACTTTTCTAAGTAGTTTTTCAAATGTCCGCATACAACGACATTGGTACTAAAAGGATTAATGACAAGAGAATCAAGAATCTTTATTAGTCATCATAACATCATTAAAATGCATTGACATCGTCACCAAAGCTTCAATAAAATACTAGCTCACAGTATATTAAATTAAATTATAATTTAAGTGAAAAACCTGACTGGCCAAGATGAAACAATAGTAGCTTACATTTAACTAAGCATTGACAATCAACAACAAATGCACGTATAACAGACTCACCAGAAAGTAAAGTAATAACTGATTTATCAGGGAATAAATTGATAAAAGATTCAATGACCAAAATACTATAAAGGTTTTTAATTACACTATCCTATTTTTAATTTTCCTTTGCCAGAAAAAGCTATGAAGCTAGGTATAAGAGTTAACTTTTGAATATTCTGTGTGAAATTGTATAATTATTCGTTTTATTTTTACTTTTAGTGAACTATTTATGGTGTACTTCTTTCTGTATATAAATTTAAGAACCCAGCTTAATGTAAAAAATAAGAAATCTCAGTATCAGTGCACCAAGATAAAACGTTAATGACTAGTTAATTGATTTATGGTAGTTTAAATATTTAAACAAAATTTCATGAGTTTTGTGTTTATTATTATTTCAAATGTACGCTTTTAGATGTTATTACAGTTGAATTGAAGCTCCAACTTGTACACTTTTATATAACTAATAAATGTGTTGAGAAAAGTAGAATGATCAAATAATACATTATCCATTTAACTTACTAGTTTGAGAATTCAACTGAGCCAGAATGGTTTTAAACTCCATCTTATCTTGTATTTAAACTCTCTTCTCTCCCTTTCTTGGGGTGAAAGCTTGTTATTCACTCTAAATATTAAGATGTGGATCATGTATATTTAAAAATTAAATATATTAACTTAGCTACAAATGAAATTGTTATATGTATTGGTATTACAGGTGAAGATGGCCCTGAGGACGTCGGGCCACCTGTTGCTGGGAGTAGTGCGCATCTACTCCCGCAAAGCCAAATATCTGTTGGCTGACTGTAATGAGGCATTTGTAAAGATCAAGATGGCATTCCGTCCCGGAATGGTAGACTTGCCCGAGGAACACAGGGAAGCTGCCGTTAATGCCATTACTCTGCCTGAAGTCTTTCATGATTTCGACACTGCCATGCCAGAGCTAAAGTAAGATTTGATTCCTTATTTATTCAAAAGAACATTTTTTACTTTCACTCTATGTTAACCTTTTGAAGAAGTGTATGGAGTATCCATCATTAAAGTGAATTATTTTTACTACAGTGTCTTATTCATTTGATTACATTTATTAGTATTAAAGGTTACTTATTCGAAGCAAAATTAATTTTGATTTCAGCTCTTCTTTGTCTCTAAATTTGATTTGACCTGCAAAAATGCGGTCTGGAATGCTTGTAACATTTCTAATACACTGTGTATATAACAATTTTTTGTATCATATAGTTTTCTATATATCCATTACAGTAAATGGTTTTCTATATATTCATTACATTAAATCCCATAAGAGTTTTTTATCACAAAAACTGGCTGTAGGAATGCTGAAACAATCAAACTTGGTATTAAAATTAATCTTATAAATATCTCGATTAAGTTAATTGGCCAATATGCTCCATCATTACATTTCAATATAGCAACCATTTAAATTTAAAGAAACATCATAACTATGTTATTGAAAAAGTAAAAAGAGTTCTGGAATGCTTATAAGATTTCCTAAACTTTTTGAAGTAAACAATTTTGTTATATCTCGAACAATATTCAGTAGATCCATGACAATAAATTAGTAATGTTTCAGTTGTCACCAAATGTACCTACTTCTGCTGAGTAAGCTAGGACTATTTTACTAGTAGGCTTAACTGATAGCTCCTTTGGTTTAGTTAAGCACTACCTTCATTAATCACAATTTTACTTATAATTTGAACTTTTATATTAGTGCTCAAAATTGGTAATGTATTCGGCTAATTTTTTTGTTTTTAATTCTACATTGTTTAGGTAAAGAACTGAACCAAAACAAAATATCAGTACTGATAGTCTATTGTCTGTGACAAGATGCTCTATTTCATGTTCAGAATAATATAAATTCATTCCTCATAAGAAACCAATACTAATACATTGAATTTTCAAAATAATAAAATGATAGTTCATTTGTTAAAATATACAAATGGCTTTTATGTACTTGCATTGTTTTTATTCTCTGGTATTATAATTATGGAGAGAAAATCAAGAAATTCTAAGTGAGAAAAGTTATGAAATAATAGCAGAATATAGGATTATATTGACTTTTGGATGATTCCAGTGATGTGGACATAGAAGCCCAGTTCAGCCTGAACCAGTCACGTGCTGAGGAGATTACGATGCGTGAAGACTACGGGAACATTACTCTGGTCACCACTGAGGAGGGTTTCGGCGACATCGGCTTTGGATCAGATCCACCAGACTTGATGCATCATGCAGGGGGACTTGCTCAGGCCCTTGATCAGGTATGTTAAACTATTACAATTTCTACTTTGGCAATAGAGTGTACTTTTGGAACCTCAACTATTGACCTTCAATGACCTAACTATACCAGCAATACTGAAGATAAATGCTTTGTCAGTGATGATGGATTTGGTATTAGTAATGTTTTCACCTTATCACCTTATCAGTCCAACCTGCTATAACACTCTGAAGATGGATAAGGAACCTCAGCAATTACCTCCTACGGTCTGATTGACACAACCACCACTTGAATCAGATGCTTTCATCAGAGATGATGGTTGCAATGTTGGCCACTTCAGTCAGTAATGTTTCATGTCTTTTCCATCCATTAACTCTAGAAGTGCTGATGCCACGCCACACAATGTCAGTTAGCAGATTGGTCGTGCTATGTGAGGTTAAGTCGACATTTACGGCAAACAACATATTATCCATAATATTTATGGCATTTTTTATAGTAATAAACTAGAAAAACTGCACTATTTGATCTACTGTGTTTATATTTTATTTTTTTGCTATGTATATGTATATTTTTTTAACTAAGCTATACATGTCAACTGGAATCGTAATTTCTTACGGGAGTTCCTCTTTACATGAGTTTATTTTTGTTATTGATAATTACAGTACTTTTGACGTTACTTAGGTTTTTTTCTGTTATTTTAGCTTTTCTAATCATAATACAGATAAAAATATATAAAATGGCAACAAAAACTTTATTGGTGCTATAAAACTTGCCTGTTCAAGAAATTGTTGTTTGGCTTTGCCAAATTTTTAGGGGTTTTCAGCAGGCACAAATAACACAATAATTTAATAACATAATAATTTTTTCCTTTACTTTTTTTTAAGTAAATGTGCAAGTAGTGTATATTTTTATTTGTAATAAATTACTTTGTTTTATAATTTTATTTTATTAAGTTTAGTAAAGTGCTATGCTGTGTTAAGTTAGAAAAGGGTAAACAAAATATATGTGCTCTTAAAAACCATTTTATATATTATTAACATTCAGTTGTAAGTAGTTATAAGTGGATTTGTTAATTTTGACTAATTTTTTATTTACTTTCAAAATATGCTTGTGAAAATCCTGAAACCGTGTAGCACCAAAATGACTAGTCAGCACTTGGGGACTAGTGAGTTTCATTGTTGATGGAATGGACACTGTGGCATGATAGTTAGATGTTCCTATCAATGATGAAGGATTAGGTTGCAATATTGGATTGATTCAGTTAGTTATATTTTGTGCCTTTTTGGTTCAACTGTCTACGGATGGGGTAAACACAGTAGCACTGGATATAAATATCGAATCACAGATGGTGATGGATTTGGTGGCAGTTCAGTCAGTAATGTTTCATTTGTTTCCAGTCTAACCTGCTGTTCAGTGATGGTGTAGACACTTTGGAGAAGGATAAGGAACCTCAGCCATCAACCTCCAACAGCCTCATGACTCGGGCAGCTCTGGAGATTGATGCTCCCATCAGAGATGATGGATTTGGTGGCAATCTCGGCCAGGATATTATAGGTATTATAAATTATAAAGTAAAATATTTTCAAGATTTTTTTCATATTTTGGTTATTAAGTTGTAAAGAAAATATCTCAACACCAATGTTAGTGGGAATGATATTTAATATTTTATTAAATATTATTGCATTCAAAATGTATCTTTTCATGTCAAGAAAAAGATTAAAAAAATTATACATTATAGTTCACAAGGGTTTACAAAGTATTATAATATACCATACACCAACATTTTGACCAATATTGTGTGAATGTAGGGGGAAATAAGTCAAAAAACAAATTTCGATTGGTTTCTTTATAAATTTTATTTTAAGAGCAAAGGTCGGACATAATCATTAGGAAGTGCTGTGGAAAAACAAGATAGTTAACCCTTTAAGCGTCATGAAAAATTAGACCTGATCTTTGATAAAGTTACAATTTTTTAAAATTTCCAATGTGTAAAGTTAATTTTTTTTCCTTTCTGTATGTCAAAATAGAGTTATTTAACGGTGAATAAAATTTGTTTAGCCCTTTTTGGATTTCCTAGGCTAATTTTTTAACTTTTGAGAATATCGTAGAATAGCAGTGTAGTTGTCACCAATATTTTTTTATTTATTCAGTAAGTATGGGAATGAAACACAGTTTTATAGATAAACATATACTATATTACAAACCAATAAAATTAGAAAAATACAAAAGTAGACAAAGAGTGTTTATTTGGTGGCGGGCTGTCACAACTGGCATTCCGCGCGTCTCCCGCAAGCCACTGTTATCGCGTGGACTTTGAACCTTCTTATCGCTCGGCAACTTGTAGGACAGCCTTGTGGGGCTTGAAATATGTTTCTTGCTTTCTAATAACATCCTTATAACCGTAATAAAAATATAAAAAAGTTTGGGGTTGACCAAGTAATTGCTCAAAATTACCGAATCTTCAAATTCCGAATCGTCTGGATTTGCCATTCACACGAATAATGGTAAAAAACACTAAATAAATACTGGAAACTGCTGTATATAATACGAATAATTTACTTTAAAAAAGAATAGGACACAACAGAAAATTAGCGATAACCAAAATATATATGCGTGTACCGGACGCTTCCCACTAACTAACTGGCTAGATGCCTTGACGGGAGCTCCCGTCAATGACTTTGTGAAAGGCACGGGGCCACGCCCGCTAGACAGTGTTTGGCCAATTAGAAGCAACTGCCACTCCCATTGTAACAGAATTCCACCCCCCCCCCCCCCCACCCCCCCCCCCCCCCACCCCCCCCCCCCCCCACCCCCCCCCCCCCCCACCCCCCCCCCCCCCCACCCCCCCCCCCCCCCACAAAACAGAACAGGGCCTAAGACTGATTCTTGCGGCACTCCTTTTGCCTACAGGTAATGGTTTGGATGTTAATGTTTTGTATTGTTCCTTTGACATGATATCTTATCTCCACCACGCCTACGTTATTCCAAAAAGATTTAATACCTGTAAGCAGAGCCACTGATGCCCAGGCTTTGAAGTTTTTGTAGGATAAGGTCTAAAGAATCCCAGAAAATTACGCCTTGCTGAAATTACTCATTATGCCAGTTACAAACTTTCCTGCTTCCAATTAATTACAAATGAATTCTTCCAGCTCTCAGAAACTGCAGTTGTTTTTTTATGTTTATTTTATTTTAACGGTTATGCCAATATACATATGAGTATAACAAAAAAAACCAAAATACACTAAAGTTGGAAAATAGTAATGTAATTAAACAACAGTAGATGACCAGATAAAATGATCATAACAATGAAGACAAAAAAATAATTGGACATATAACACTAACAAGTAAATACATATACCAGTAATATAGAATCATTAATTACAGATACAGTTAATTTAAATGGATAAAGATAACAAGGCCAACAGACATGTAACATATAAGCCTTTCCAACAAACCCATGCTGACTATGTTTTAGCAAATCTTGTTGTTTGAGGTAGCCCATCAGTCTTTTTGGCAAAACATTATCTATTACTTTGGAAAAAGTCGAGATTAATAAAATTGGTCTATAGTTGCTAGACTATATTGACAGTTACTTATATGTTTAGTATATCTTTTTACTTTCAAACCGGATAACTTTGAAGGCTGGTGGAAAGAGTCCCGATGATAGTAATGTTAAGCCCCGTTTACACTGCCCGAGCATTCGTCGCAAACAGGAGTGACGAACGATCATTCGTTCGAGGCTCAGGCAGTGTAAACAGTTTCGGCGAGCCGAAGCAAGGTCGAATCGAATGCTCGTTCGTGCTCGAGCCTGATCCGCCCGATGTCGGTTTTCCGGCGAATCATCAAAGGGATGCTCGTTCGCCGCTCGCTGCTCAGTGTAAACACCTCGGGTTTTCTTCGAACAGCGTGCACCGAATTCTGTTCTTGGCCTACTGGCTGTCGAGTTCACACGTCTCCCCATTTCGAGTGTGGAATTCCTTCTTTAGTTTATTCTGTGTAGTAATTTTTCGTGAAAGCAGCATGGAGTGGGAGAATGAAAAGTGCCTCCTTTTAGTTTCTCTTTATGAGGGGCACCCAGAGCTGTGGCAGCCGAACCACAAGCTGTACTTCAACAAAATTTAAAAAAATGACGCTTGGGAAGCTATAGCGACGCAGTTGGAGACGACATACGACACCATCAAAAGCAAAATAACCTCCTTGTTGGCTTCCTTCAGGAGGGAGAAGAACAAGGAAGAAAACTTCAAAAGGGACTGGAAAAGGTAAGTCAGCCTTCTTCTAGCAAATTTATAGCTTTTTCCGGTGAAATTCATAATTTTTTCAACCAAATTCATAAATCTTTCAACCAATTTCATACACTTTGAATACACCAATTGACAATATTATTTTCAAGAAATCATAAATAATAATAAAAATAGAAAGGTGATCATCTCTTAATATATAAAAAGTTAAGTATCTTTATTATCGTTATTATAATATAGAAAGTAAAAGGTGGAATGGAAATAAGATGTTGTGATTTGCAGCCAGACGGTGCATTGTTCTCTGAATAGTACACCTATGTTTTCGGTTCAACGAATTGATAATTAAATGTACCTATTTTTTATCAGGTGCAGACGAGATCTACAGGAGCAAATGGTTTGCTTACGAAGCTTTTGGGTTTTTGAAGGATAAGAACAAGTGCAAGGAAACCATCAACTCATGTACTTCACAAAACGCTTCAAAGGAGAATGATTCACAGGTAAGCTCACGAATTACACTTTTTTACCTGCATGGCTTATTAGAGATTCATTTTTATGTACTTAAGCTTGAAATGCCTCCTAATAGATTCAGGTATAATATGCCTCCTAGGTAAGTACAATAAATAGGTAATGAATCAGAATCAGAAAATTTATTGTGGTAAACATTTTTCACAAATGCGACACAACGTCATGCTTAGGCTTAATGATTATTTGACTAATTACTAAGTCTATCTACCTGACTTATCAAACTAACAAACTCTTCAATATTGTAACAGCAGAAATCCAACAACAAACATTTAATTTTCAGGTACTTTGGGATTATACCGACCACACCCAGACATGAATCGTTATTTCACATTTCGTTTCTACTGATTACTAGATTAGCGTAGAACAATATTTCGTCAATATAAAACAGGAATTGTCTTATCGCAAACCCCTCCCCATCCTCAGACAGAGGTCAAAGTCGAGCGTCTAGTAGATAACGTGATTGCAGAGTCTCGCCGCCCGTTCAGCTGGTGCATCGCTTTGTTGTACTTCCGTGTTTTACCTCTACATTTCTCCAAACACAAAAATTCAACAAAAACAAACATTTACCAAACTAAACTCTTTATTAAAAAAAACACTAAAAACTTGTTTTTATTCTTGATCACATTCCGCCACCCAAAATGCGAGTGCCTCCGGCCATCAGCGCGGGCTTTGGCAGCACCTTCGGTGCTGCCAAAGCCCGCGCTGATGTCGACGAAAGAAAAACATCCCTCGAGATAGTACCTATCAGTAAAATATCAAATTCTAGAGGGGCTAATCAGAAATATAAATTGAATTGTAATGGAAAGGCAATTATGTACCGTGCAAATCACGTGATGCCGCGCGGTCTGCCGTAATCAGGATTCTCGAGAAAGATAAGA
Source organism: Homalodisca vitripennis (assembly GCF_021130785.1). Classification (NCBI taxonomy): domain Eukaryota; kingdom Metazoa; phylum Arthropoda; class Insecta; order Hemiptera; family Cicadellidae; genus Homalodisca; species Homalodisca vitripennis. The sequence goes on from NC_060211.1 coordinate 31,288,997, forward strand.
TAACAGCGACAACAATAACGATCACAATACCTGGAAATGCTTGTAAGTTTGTAATTTTGTAATTGAAGAGTTTGTTTTTTCGTTCTATCATGTTTGTTTCTATAAATTTCTATTTTTGTGTTCTTCATACTAGTGTGGTCGGTATAATCCCAAAGTACCAATTTTCAATTTAAAAGGTCTTAAGCTAAGTTGTTGGATATGGTTTGGTAACAAATTATACAGTTTTTTGCCTATTTCTAAAAAGTTTGATTTAGTGGAATGATAGTTGTACTTATCTAATCTAAGCATATTACAGTTTCTTGTGAAATAACCATGTACAGAAACTATTAGTTGGCACAGAATTTAAATGAGTTATTACATACAACAAACATTCCAATATAAAAATAGAATAAACAGTTTAAAATCTTAAGCTGTCTAAAATATGGTTTACAGTGAGTTCTATTCCCCACCTGACATATAACTCTCACAGCCCTTTTTTGTAATACAAGTACCCTTTTTACATTCCCATCATTACCCCATACTAAAATTCCATAGGTTAAATGGCTATGTATGTGGGCATAATAAACAGCTATTAACACTTCTCTATTAACAATTGATCTTAACCTACACAACATAAAAATTCCTCTTGCCATCTTTTTACATAACATTTCAATATGAACATTCCATTTAATATTAGACTGTACATAAACACCAAGAAATTTAATATTATATATGTCAACATCATTTCTTAAACTAAACATAAGATTTTGGGTTTTACTCTGGTTTCAAACATAAAGAATTTGCTGCACACCAAGCCAGATAGAAAATAACCAGAACATTCTCTTAACAGTCTTCAAAGGAACGCTGCCCTTTGATTCCAAAGATCCATAAATAACCCTATTTCTTGTACTTGACTTCAAGACTTTACTATAACTATCCTTAGGGCTATCTTCAGTGTTGATAACTTGAGGTTTAGGCGCAATCAGAATGCTATCATGCGTAATTGTTTTGCCATGATACGGCTCCATTTGTCATGAAGTATGTTGCAAAGGCCTCGCGGATATCTTTAGCAGTAGAATTTGATCTCCTGGGTACTTTTTTCAAACCAAGAAGGGATGCCGGAGCCACCTCATTTCTCCAGGTACCAGGTATAACCTTTCCATTTTCCTCGGTATCCAAAGCACCCTCTGGGCAATATAGACGTGACGAACTTACACTTCTACGTAGAAAATTGTGGAGGTAAACGCAGGCCATTACAACCCACTTGGCGTTCTCAGTTTCCAAAAGCAAAGGTTTCCTTAGCACACGAAACACAGAAGCTAAAATGCCAAAAGCATTCTCTACCACCCTTCTGGCCCGGCTCAATCGGTAATTGTAAATTCTTTCTGGGGACCCTTGTGGATGATAACCAGAGTACGGTTTCATCAAACTGTCACTCAATGCAAAAGCATCGTCCCCCAAAATGACGTACGGGCTGGAGATACTCGAATTCGGCAGTGGAGATGGTGGGGGAAGTTTCAAGTTGCCCTTTTCAATATTGTCGTACAACTGAGAATTTTTGAAAACTCCACCATCTGAAAACCTGCCTTGACATCCAACGTCCACAAACATGAAGTTATAATCAGCGTCGACAAGCGCAAATAATACAAAACTGAAAAAGGACTTGTAGTTGAAGTATTCGCTCCCGCTTTTGGGCGGACATTGTATTGCTACATGCTTTCCGTCGATGGCTCCAACAGCATAGGGGAAGTCCCACTTCTCTTCAAATTTCTTGGATTCGCATAGCCACTGTTCTTCATTTTCGGGCATCTGAAATGAACAATATTTCTTATTACGTACACCCATAGCGTCAAAATTAAATTATATACCTACACACTATTAAATAACTACAATTAAATTTTTATAGCGGAACCAATAGTTTGTAATAAAACCCTCAAGTATTTTAGTTAATTTGCTAATTCATTTCTTCATTTTTAAGGTTGAGCTCATTCAGGAAGAGGACGACAATACAAGTGAATCTGCTTCCCAAATTACTCAAACCCTCCCTCATCAGCAATCTCAAGAGATACGATCGGCTTCCAGTCAAAACGGCACTGGGTTTTGCAAAGCCTACTCCAATGAAGCGCAAAAGAACGCCAGCCTCTCCACGGTCTCAAGTTGACGAGGTGGTCGGCATACTGCATAATGCTGTGAGGCGTGATGCTTGTGATGTGTATGGTGAGCATGTTGCGATGAAATTAAAATCTTACTCCAAGAGGACACAAGCGTTTGTCCAGCACCACGTCAACAACATTCTTTTCGAAGCCGACATGGGCCGCTATGACGAACTTCCTCATCAAAATCGCCGGTTTATCTCATCAGTTTCGCCGAATTATTCAGCCTCTCCGTCCCCTGCTACTACGTTTTCGTCAGCGAATTCTGGCCCACCTTCTCCGGCTATTTTACTACATCCACAACAGACTACACCAGAGTACAGTGGGGACTCTACTTCACCTCTGTCCTCTCTTCCTACATACCACCATCTAGAACCTCAACCCCCCACCACAGACCATTCACATCAATCAAGCAGTGATGATGCAGATCCGCTCGCCTCCGTATTTGCCTCGGATCCTGGAACTGGGGTACCCTCAGAAGCAGGAACATTCTTTTCCTCGTTCTGTTAAAATATTCACACGTTTGCACTTTATTCAATAGTTCCGTTCAACGTTTTTCATGTACTTATTCCAAATATATATATTTCCAAAAATAAAATTATATTATACATTTTTGTTCTTACCTTGACATACTCCTGTAGTGCTTCTACGATGGCCCGACAGACTTCAGGAACAAGTAAAGAAATTGTAGGCTTTGAAACCCTGAAGAGATACATGAGGCTACCGTACGAGTCACCACTTGCTACAAATCGAAGAGTTATCGCCAACCGGACTGATGCAGGAACGCACTCTCGGAAGTTGGTGTCGGTTTTGGCAATTTTCCCTTCTATTCTTCCCAATATGATGGCGAAATCGTCTAACGACATTCGGCTGAAGTTTTCGAAGAGCCCTCCGTGGTCTTCTTTCAAATCTCTCAGCAAAATAGTGTGGTTCCTCTTTTTCAAAAATGAAGACTCCCACACGCGTCGCCTTTTCCTTCCTCGCGTTTCCTCCTGTAACAGGATGAGGACGGCCGCAGCGGAAACCGCAAGTTTTGACAGTCCGGGTTGCCATCATCAATATTCACTGCAAACGCTCACGAGAAACTGATCGACACAAATGCTCGAGCAGTGTAAACAGAGGGCTCGTTTGCGTTCGTGCTCGTTGAAAACCGGCGAGCTACGATCACGAATGCTCGATGCTCGATGCTCGGGGATGTTTGGGCAGTGTAAATGGGGCTTTAGGTGTTCATTGCTATAACTTTCCGTCTCTCTCGCTCGAAGCACAGGAAGGGCTGGCTTTTATTGTTTTTCTCATTTCTCAATCACTACGGATTGCAAATGAACTCTTCATTCCAAAAATGTACTAGGCACAAGTTTTGTATTGTTCTATCTATCAGGCGTTATAAATAAAATATTAAATCAAATAAAATCGAAACTGAATTATGAGCATAGTTTGACAACGATCACAATGAAGTTAAAATTAACATACGGTATTATTTATTATTTTATACAATTACTACTCATAAACCTCCCCCTTGGATACGCTTATAATGACAATCCCATTATTATTGACAATGCCAATTTAAAAAAGAAAAGAAAAATACAGTGTCATTGCCGGATTGCCCCATATGATTTTGATGTCCATACTGTACGACATACTCTCATTGTCATGTTGTATGCCTACCTCCAACCTGCTTTTTTTCAGCCGTCAACATTTCAGGCTGTTGTTTACTATTTTAAGTGAGTGCTGTAATGAAAGAAATAGTAACTGTCAAGATAAGTCTTCTTTATTGCTTTCCTAAATAAAAAAACCAACAGCAAAATAATGAAATGTTATTATTAAAATGAATTATAAACAAGATAATGCAGTCCAGTTTAAACAGTGAAAGTCAATAAAAAGCACGCATTAAAATTGTGTACCATTAGAGAACGTGGTAGTTGAATTTTAATTTTAAAATATGATTTAGTTTTTGAGTTTTTGATAATTATAACTCATGGCTCTTTTGGCTTATAATAGAAAGAAACAGTTCCTTGCACCAGACGTAGAGGGGTTGATAAAACACCTCACTGGTTTTGAGGTTAGTTTAAAATAATTGTCAATTTTTGTTGAATATATAATAACAACATAAATTAGCTGTAGTGGAAACTTCAGAGTATTTCACCCTTTGACTGGTAGGAGTTCTCACAGTAGGGTAATTCCATGTCAGTTCAACCAGGCCATCTCACCCACCATCTCAGATTTTGATGAAACTTGGCTTGTTTGTTCTACCCATGAAGATAAGTCACCATGCCAAATTTTAACACTCTACCTCTTACCGTTCCCTTTTTATAGCCTTTCAAAGTTTTGCATTTCCGCAAATTCTAACCTATGGATATCGCAAAATGAAGGACGCTTACGTTTCGAAAATAATTTGTAACTTTTTTATTTATCATTAAATCTCCATGAAAATTTATAGGCTTATTCTTAAAACAATGAAGATTCTAGAAAAAAATACCTTAAACCTCTAAGTTAACCTACTAGGGCTGAAAAAAATATTTTGTTTGCATCTTTGTATTTTTTTTAAACGAAGACATAGTTTAGCGTTAAATTAAATATCGTCGAAAGGGTATGTGATAATCACAAAAACTTTTTTTTCTAAATAATCCTTACTAAATGGGCTATCAAATGATGAAAAAATATTAATGGGGTTTTGACACCTTTGTTGTGTTTCATTACATTAAATAATAGGTTTCCAATTTATTTTTTCCGTCCAATTATACTGAGCAATAAGGATTTCCAGGGATTATAATGATCTCTAGGCTTGCATTATTATTCAGGATATCTGAAGGTATATTTTATTATTCAATTCATAACATCATATTTTAACCTGAATCATCTTGTTCAAAGAACTTAATTTCAAACAAACTCAAAAATTAAAAATAAACAATAGGTGTTAACTTACCTATATAAACTATTTAATATTTCCAACATCTTAATTACATTCCAAATTTTACAGGAAAATATTTAATGGAGTTTTGAAAATTTCTCTTCAATTGAGCTGACACATTTTTCTGGAAACCTATAGGTTCTTCCGATCGAAATGTAAGGAGGATCAACAATTGCAAGTACATGAGGTATCGGCACGGGGCAAATGTCCTCTAGCATTGGCCAATGAAATGATGGTGATGGCCCTGCAGGATGCATAAATTTAACAGTCACATCACCTTCTTCTTTATTCACTTCAGTTATGTGATTCTAAAGTACTATGAATCATATTTACAAGCCACGTAGCATGATGGATTCAAATTTTCTTCTGTCACAAATGATGTTGATTTATTCCTCAAGTTAAACGTCAGGGCAGGTTTCTCATCGGAACTGATCCTCCTTGCTTCCAAGTTCCCTGAACTGTCTATCAGATTAAAGTTATGGAAGCTTCTGGTTCCATGGACTGTTTGTACGTCCTCAAAGCGTTCTAAGTCAGAACGTGTTTTAAGCATATCATCTATTGAAATAAAACAAAAATTAACTTTTGTAATGTTTGATTTACAAACTCATACAAATGTGGTGGAGACAGAATCTAATTACCAAGAGGTCTCTGAAGACTTTCCTTTCTTGCCAACCTTTTCACGGTGCCTCCAATTCCATCGCATTATGTCTTCCCATGGCTAGTTGCAAAAAACAACCACTGTGCCTTGATCTTAAAATATTGTTCATGCAAGCAGAAGTTGATAAAATTAAATTTATTTTTATATTGGTCTGCACAGCCATCACTGAAGTAGTGAATCTCTGTTACATGTGAATAATTTTCTTTAATGTACTCTGACACAATTTCTTGAATTTTGTAGACCATAGAAACATCAAGTTTCATGTCATCGGATATTATACAGAGACAACACTAATCTTTCATTTTCAACACTGCTTAGGTTAACTATAATAGGGTGTACAGTGCAGGAATCAGATGTCCAGTAGTATCCCTGGGCTTCATCCTGGATCGTGAACGAGTAATTTTCACTGAAGTCCAATGACACTACAGGTTTTGAAAAACTTTGATTGCGACTTAGCAATGAAGGAGTGGGGAACAAGTTTTTCCAATTTAGATGTTAGGTTTTAAATATAGACTTCAATGTTTGCTGTTTGAGTAATCACTTGAGATCTGTCGGTTGAAACCCACTGATTAAATTCAATTGATTCGTCTTCGTCATAGTCTTCAAATTTTGTAAGTAAAAAACTTGTTAGATTTTCCTTTTGTGGGCATAGGCTACAGTGCCTTAACATACATTCTCTACTTTGGTTTTCACATACACCAACATTTTTGTCAGGTCTTTGTAGTTTTCTTCAAAGTGTGCTGCATGAATTAGTGCTGTGTTTCTGATGAATAGTGCGAATAGATATTACGTTTTTTAAAAACAATAAAAAACTCAATTAAATGTGTTATTATCAAATTTTGTACTGTTTTAAAGTTAAACCTTGGTTTAATAGAATGTCTGCTATTTATCAAATTCCAGTAAAAAAAAAAAAAAAAAAATACTTCTAGGACATGGTAAAATCTGTAAAACCGAAATGTTACAACTTATATTTAACATAACAGAAAACACAACAAAGGTGTCAAAACCCCATTAATATTTTTTCATCATTTGATAGCCCATTTAGTAAGGATTATTTAGAAAAAAAAGTTTTTGTGATTATCACATACCCTTTCGACGATATTTAATTTAACGCTAAACTAAGTCTTCGTTTAAAAAAAATACAAAGATGCAAACAAAATATTTTTATCAGCCCTAGTAGGTTAACTTAGAGGTTAAAGGTATTTTTTTCTAGAATCTTCATTGTTTTAAGAATAAGCCTATAAATTTTCATGGAGATTTAATGGTAAATAAAAAAGTTACAAATTATTTTCGAAACGTAAGCGTCCTTCATTTTGCGATATCCATAGGTTAGAATTTGCGGAAATGCAAAACTTTGAAAGGCTATAAAAAGGGAACGGTAAGAGGTAGAGTATTAAAATTTGGCATGGTGACTTATCTTCATGGGTAGAACAAACAAGCCAAGTTTCATCAAAATCTGGGATGGTGGGTGAGAAAGTGATTTTTCTTTGGTTGAATTGATGTGGAATGACCCAGTAGTCATATGCCACAATATGAGTTTTAGTTTGTTATTTTGGGTTTGCTAACTTTTGTAAGGAAATAGTTGCTTACTAGTGACACAGAATATAAATATACAATTTCTCATTATTTCCTCTACAGCCTAAGTACTCAGTCAAGGCACTAGATTATCTATTTTCATTTCAATTAAGTATTTGGTAATTGTTAACATTTTAGCCACTTCACAATATTTTTTTGGTTTTTTTAAGCTTTTTTTTGCAAAAGACAAATTCTTAAAAATTTAATAAAAAAAATTATATTTTGAAAATATTTTTAATCGGGTAGGGTATGATAAGCAGACCCGGTTTGTTATATCGAAGAATGTAGTCATCGGTACCTAATATTCGCATCTCAAATATTAGACTATCAATCGATATAAAAGTATCTATAGTCGTTAATAACAATCATATGTTTTAAATTAAAATATGAATTTAATATTTACAGTGATCAAACAAATTATTATAACAAAAATTAGGAAAACTGAAGATGACCATATTTGCTCCTCTCACAGTTACAGTTGTTTCATTCCCACAAATTTCACATAATGTGTTTTTCAGTACGAGTTCAACATGTTGGCCGTTACAACGCTGTTGGCCAGGTTTGGCATCAACTTTTCATGCACCCATTTCTAAAAGTTATTAAAATTCATGTTATCATGATATTCAGCCGTTTGTAATTTGAGCTTGTAAATTAAAATACCATCCTTTACAAACCCCTCTTCTCCGTCATGAACAATGACAATCCTATCCCCCTTCACTACAGGGACCGCTACTCCACCTCCTCTGGATTGTTCCAAAAATTTCCAGGTACATGATTTGTATTTATGTAAGTTTCATCAATATGAACAATACATTTCCTTCATCTCAGTACTCTTTAATTTGTCTGAGGTATTTAATATGCCAAGCAACAATTTCAGACCTCTCAATCAATATTTTACTGTTAAATTGACATTTTTTCCAATAAAACTCAAGATTGTGTAAGGTTTTTTCTTAAAAATTTATTTTTTGCATTTTAAAATTTCACCCTCCTCTAATTTTTTATGTGTATGTTTACCATTGTTGGAAACACTCTATACATTTAGTGAGTTTTTCTGTGTATACAAGTTCATGTGAAGTCGTCAATTTCCATCCTTTTTGCTCTTTCTCCTTTATTTCCCATAAGAATTGAAAAGGAGAGCTCACCCCGAGTTTCAAGTGCCTGTTTTCCTTGTCTTATGATCTGTTTGATGAGCATTGTACCAATTCCAGTGGCCTTGTTGGTTTTATCAGCCAGGTTATACTTTGTCATTTTCAACCCGCATTTCTTTTAAATATACTTTCTACACTATTTCCTCAGCCTTTTTACTCAGAGGGCTTCCAAAAGTACTACTGAAGTTTTTTGGTGTTGCCATAGTTTGTCGAATTAAAGCCAAATCAACTACACATGTAACGTAATAATTTCTGTTAAAAGAATATATAAATAAATAAATACCACAATATGATAAAAACACTAAAAATTGTTGGAATTGACACTGTATTTTTAAGACAGAAAACATATAATGCTGACACAAGAACTTGTACTACAGAAATATAATAACTTTATTCAAACTGTGTACTGAACAAAGAGTTACATAACGTCTGGTTTACTAACCCAGTAATAATAACAACAACTTGTAAAAGAAGTAGATCAAGTGGTGAAAGGGGGGGGGGAGTGACAGTAGGAGAGTGTGGTGGGGCTCCTGCTCATCTCTCTCCTCTTTGTGCAATACATCTTCTCTCAGGTCGCTTAGAACGTGACTCATCTACAATGTTCACTAAATATTACATACTCATCTAACCATATTAAACCCGTCTAAAACAACGGACCAACAGTGTACTCTCAGCTAGAGGCCACCATATTTCTGCACAAAGAAAAACATTGTAAAATTCCATATCGAACTCAAAGCTACAAAATATAAGAATGACAAAACAATAAAAAAGCTTGATAGATCAAACACACTACACATATTGAAGATTCTTGGAGCATTGAAAATATTTTAATTTGATACCACTAGTGAATTACAACACATATTCCAATAATTAATTTAATTTTGCTATGCCTTTCAGAATCAAGGATTCTATTGTCAGACTTCTCAAGCAACTTTGTGAAGTTGCCTGATGATGGAATCCTTGGTTCTGAAAGGCTTCTTAATATTAAATTAATTATTGGATTATGTGTTGTAATTCACTAGTGGTATTAAACTACACATATTGTTCATAGGTAAACAGCTTACTATCACACAAACAACATAATTCGAATACAAAATGACTAATGGCAACAACATCACATTCTCGAGATATCTTGAGTACAGACAGACAGAAATAATATTATTGCAGTATTTAAACTAAGTTTTTATAAAATATCAATTCTAGTCAGTTTAGAAGTTGTAGTAGTGGGTGAATGTTACATTTATCCAAACTTTAACTTTTTTTTTTAATAGGCTGTATTAAAAGTGTAAGACATTCATGTTAAACCTGTTTGTTCATAGGAAGACAGCAGGAACTATCAAGAAGTAGCCAAATTTGCTTATTCAAACATCATCTACCACAATTTTGCAACCGTTGATATTACTGCTGTGAAGAGGTCTATAGAAGGCATAGTTGAAAAGTTCAAAATACATGGTCTGAACAGCAGAGGGAAAAGACTTCAAGAATTGGTAGATAAGTATGTTGCATCAGATTCCAGCCAGCACTCACAGGTAGGTGTTTTATCTTGAATTATATTCTGTATAAGCAATGAAAATGACTAGATAATTAGATGATACTGTGTATCATAATGTGGTCATTTAATACTTAGCTGCCTTCACAAGTTGGAAAAAGTATTTGCCCACCTTTCGTAGTTTTTAATAAATTTAGTTCCTTTTTGTGGGTTAGCCTATTGGACATTCAGTATCAGCAATTTCTATGAATTAATTGGAAGATTCTTCTTACGCTAATCCGAATAGCCACTGTGTTGATGTAAAATTGAAATGTTTGTTAATTAACCCTTTTAGTGCCACAGGCGTGAAGCTTGCTTACAAAATTCCAAGAAATACCAAAGGCATGTTCCACATCTGTTGATATTTTAAATATAGTACATGCATAATTGTATGAAATAATTTACATTAAAATGTTGTATTATTGATTAAATTATCATATTGTAGTTAAGGTCTTTTACACGTTCACAACATTGGCTTATTTCCGGACTTATTTTATTTTCTGTTGAATTTTCCAATAATATCGGCAAAAAACAATCGCTTTTTTACATTAAATGTGTAGGACTAAGTATAACAAGAAATATATGTAGGCTTCGCAATTTTGCACAAAACAATTTATTGTAATATGTTTCTTCAATGTACATTTTAAATTGCGTGTGAACCCCGAGGGGTATTTTAAAAATTAAGCAATCGTGCGCCCAACAGGGTACACGATAGTCTGAGGTATTTATTTAAGCACGGTATCAAATCAACAAACCTCTAAGAGGAGAAGTCAATAAAAACACAAGGAAATGCTTAGCAACGTGTACCCCAGCGGGCGTACAGCGGTTTTACAAAAGCCTAGTGTGTACCTGATGGGGTACGCAACAGCAGTTGTGAAAGATCACGTGTACCCTGTCAGGTACACATAAACGTATTAACTACAACCATCAGCTGATTTAAATTTGGTACTTTCTACGAATCACTGGAAATAGTATTTGGTCATATGAATGATATTTAAGCCTATTTGAAAGCATCTTTAATGTCAGCTCTATGATGCATGACATTTTAAATTTTATTTTGTGTCCTTAGTAATTTTGTATCCAGATTAATTTTGTATGTTTATGCTTAAATTACTATAGTATAATGATTTTTCATATTGAAAAGATTGAGATGATTTGCTCCACATTCCAAATCTCTGTTCCTCTTATTAGAGCAGTTTTAATCAGCAGAAATCAAGTAATGGGCAAATCTCTTTTGAATCACAAAGAATTAAGTAAGTTTTGTTTGCTAAATTTAACAAAATGAGTAAGAAACACCGAGTCTATGTAATTTATATTTATAGTTGTCATGGCAGAGTGTTACATAACACAAGGATATCAGTTATATACATAATTAATTTGATAAATTCTTAGTTTTCTTCATGAAACTTACTAGAATAAATAAATATTCATTATTTTCAGATAACAGAATTTTGTTAAATACTATAAAACATAAATAAAAAATAATTAATAGGGCTTTAGAATTTTTTTGTCAATGGTGCCTTTTAAGGTTGTACATTTTATTTGTTTAACATTATATTTACTAAAGCAAATACTTATAAAACTATGTTTAAAGCCATAGTAAAAAAATTCTTCTCAGTTGTTTTGCTAGTTAAAAAAAATTTCAATACAAAATATAAGTATATGTATATTTTAGAAGTATTAAATGCTTTAGTAAGTAATAGTATGTTGAAATGTTAAAACATTGTTAAACAACAAGAAAGGTTTACTTATTTAAAAAAAAAACAAAACTTGTTAATGTAATAAAACAATGTTTTACATACCTAATTAGTAAATCAAACTAAATATGATCCATAACTGGGGTGGAAGAACTAGAAAAAAGAAACAAAGTTTGAACATGCCTGACTTTTAATTTTGTAATATTGTATATTTGATAATTTTGTTAGTAGCCTTGTTGTTTAATTACAACAGGTCAATCACAATCTGTCATTTTTATGATAAAAAAATCAAAATCAGGAAAAATGGTACAAAATAAATTTGTATGTTTTTCCTTCAGTATTGGATTTTATAACAGCAGCTTGCACTGTGGGTGGAATTTTTAAAACAATCTCGTTATTAAAAGGGTTAATAAATGTTTTTTAGAAATTGAAATATAATTTCAAATTATGTAATATTTAAATGATGTTTATTTATTTATAAATTTTAGGATGTATATACCGTACATTACCATAAGAAAGATTGATAAGAATAGTAAACCCTTCATAACATAGTAGAGAGATTATAGTAGAGTGCTATGAAACATCAATCTGTAACATGTGCTGGGAGTATGTATGGGTTTTAATATAAAAAAAGATTACAATGTTAGTAAAAGTACATTAAATGTTTTGATATAAAAAGACAATTCAATTGTCAAGTTTTAGCAATAAAATATACCTGATAGCAATAAAAGTAAATAAAGGATGTAAAATCATATAAGTAATGTTTTCCATGAATATAAGTAATTTTGTCTCTTGAATATGAGTATCAATGTACAATATTACAACCATTCATCTAATGCTTAATGAAATAAAGTAATCCATTGCATCTCAAAATTAGAGTTTTGTTTATTGTATAAAATTGGAAAGTACCTAATGTATGTACTATACTGCCTATTATTTTAGCAAACAATAATGGACTGTAATAACAAAAGATTATACTCTTATGGTTGTTTTTACTTTTAGATGAAAATAGAAATAACGTACAATTTTGATCAGTAGAGGGAGACGTACTTTTTACTTGAACCACTCGTTTTTAAGTTTTTTTATTAAACAAATACTCCCAAAAACATTAAATTTTCTTCTTTATTTTGAAATATTAAACAATAAGAAAAACTTAATGATGTATAACAATTGAATACTAAATTTTCTTAAAATATTGCTACTATTATAGTGCTCAACCAAGTAATTGATTCCAAGTACCTTTTATAAGTTTAATTTTTAAGTGTGCAAGTTTTAATTAAACTGATAATATAATATTATTGTAGATTTTGAGTGTATTGTTACTGTTTCAGCTGAATGTACAGTGGCATGTATTGCTCCTTCTGTTGAAACTATCTTACAACCCCACTAGTGTACCAGAACATGCACTAAAAGTAGACAGAGTTATCTCAAAACCTTCAGTGCAAGAGGAGGAAATAGATTGGCCACTTTACCTTAGTGAAGGCTATGAACGGTTTCAGTGTCCGAATGATCTCAGTGTAAGTAATCTAAAGTAAAAATTGTTTGACCCTCAAACTGGTCATATAGTAACTTCTATACTGGCAGGGTCATTCTGGCAGATTAGCGAGAGCTTTTCTAAACTTCTATAAATTGTACATGTTTAATGCAAATGTACACTAATTTTATATGGCTTCTTTTCAATTTCGTGAATGTTTGCAGGCCAATAGGGGTATTCCTTCACTTTAGCAAATATCAAATTGTTAATCTCAAAGTCATTACCAACTGTGTCCTTGATCAATGGAGAAGTCATATTGAAAGAAAAAATTGTTGCACACCATACTCTCTTTATATTAAATTAACCATTGGTTATTAAATTACATGTCCATTATCAGAATTCAGTGAATTCTCTTTTTAACACGTTTTCTCACTATAATTTAAATAAACTTAATTGAGATATTTATTAACTGTAATACAACCAGCAGACGACCTCAATACATACAGCATTTTGCTTATATAGTTTAAATGCACAGTTAATACAATTTTTTGTTTGATAGAATTTAAAGATTAATGTTCATCAATTATTAAACTGTGAAGGAAGACGAGGAGTTATGGCAGAGTTCTTCAGAGGAGGATGTGGAAGAGTCGAGACATGAGCCTGGGAGGTGTAGCAGTGTGCCACTGCCTCCTGTATCACGGTCTGAGGCCTTGCGGTCACTATTACAGGAGGCAGCACAGTCTGAGGAGTGGCTACGACACCATATCCAGCATTCGTGGTGGTGTGACCTGTCCTGCCAGAACATGTCTGATTGTAGAGACTCCCTGCCAAACCCATACAACATGTGGTTAGTATTGCCATCACTTGAATATCACTAATCTATATGGAACAATTGTGCCTGTTTCGAAGGTAATCCAAGCAGACTCTCATCAGCATTATATGAGATCATACTTTCTCATTCTTTGTTGCATTCACTCCCAGGACTAGAAAAATATCATTAGGCACTCTGAGGTGCAATTAATCACATTACTTAGTAATCCAACAGAACAAAATCGATTTAAAATTGTTCATGAAATTAATCACAGGTACTAAGACACTAATTGCTCCATTTTGTTTCAACATTTTATTAAATGTTATATAAAACCTCTCCTGCAGACCCAGGTGGTGTCAGTGTACAAGGTGCTACAGGAGGTGTTGTGTTACAGGGAGAACTGCATGTCAGCCAGATACAAGAGAGACTCGTTACCTCTCCTGCAGACTCAGGTGGTGTCAGAGTACAATGTGCTACAGGAGGTGTTGTGGATGCTACAGGTCTCAACAGATTCCGGTCTCTTCTGTCTCAACAACGAGGGGCTCTTCCGTGTCAATCCCTACCTCACTTTGTCCTCCACTACACCAGTGAGTTGCTCGTGTTTCTTTGTGTTTACCCCAAGCAAATGTTTAAAATTTGAATTGTAATTTCATAGTAACCAATGGGATATTAGAAAAGCAGTGCTGAGAGATGAACTTTCATGTACGTTTGTAGATAGTTCAATCAACTCCGATTCATGATACATATTTAGTCATCCCAAACACAAGGTGAAGTAAGTGCCAAAACACAATATTTCAGGAGAGTCATAAAAAATTTATGTTTCATAAACTTTTTTCATGAGCAACAACTGTTCATGAATACGTTTACATGTATGTTTCTTCAAAGTGCCATTACATAATACGTTTAATCTATTTTTAGATGGTTTTATGTCCTGTGTACGTTTTTGTCTGTCCTGGCATACTGAGTGTTGATGAGTACGCAGGACACGTGCTGTCCTGCACTGTAATGCTTTGTTCTTTATTTTCTCTAGAGCCAATTAATATTTTTACGTCAAGTATTCAAAGTTTGCACGATAAAAAGGTATATTTTCTAAACACAATTTAAAAAGTTGATTTTTTGTTTACATAAACACAAGTTTGTTGCAATGTATTTAGGTTTGGTGTGTAAATAACTTTCATACTAATTACTTATTAAAATGTGCTACTGAAAATTCTAGATATACATACCAAACATGTTTTCTTTATCAAGTAAGTTTTTGACAATGTATTTACACTATTTAAATTTCAATGTTATACATGCCTACTATTATTGTTACTATCTTTGTAATGGTGTACAATTCTTTAGTACTTTTAGTGTGACAGACAGTCTTTTTTAACTTTTATACTTTCAAAAACTTATTTATTTTGATTTATAAATACAGCACTTCATGTTGTAATTACTAAGATTTAATAATTAGTACAATTTTAATTTTATTTTACAAAAAGACGTAGTGATTTTTTTCGAAGAAAAACAACAATTTTAAATTAATGAGAAAGTTGTCAAAAGATGTAATTGATTGAAAAGTATGTTTGATTAGATTAGCTCAAAATATTGGTAATTTAGTTTTCTTCAAGAACCAGTTAACTTAGTACTAAGTGAGTTACAAGCATTTAAAAAGAACATTGTGCAGAGCACAAAATTATGCAAAATCCCGCCAACCAGTCATGGCAGCCGGGTCTGTACTGGTGTTACTCACCAGTGGCTCAAGTCAAATACCGTTGATGTCGAAGGGTTTAGTTGATTAAAGCTATTTAAGAGCGGAGTGTTGTTCCCTTTTAGAATTTAACGTGTAGGATTAATTTTGTCCTTAAAGAAATCTACCCTTTCTTTGATATGATCAACAATCTAGGGAGCTTTGAGAAGGAGTAGGAAGTAAGGAGTGATCTCACACACCAGTTGATTACCCAGGTTGTGTAGGATCTCCTCCCAAACTGAGGAGAGTTGAGAAGGAGTAGGAAGTAAGGAGTGATCTCACACACCAGTTGATTACCCAGGTTGTGTAAGATCTCCTCCCAAACTGAGGAGAGTTGAGAAGGAGTAGGAAGTAAGGAGTGATCTCACACACCAGTTGATTACCCAGGTTGTGTAGGATCTCCTCCCAAACTGAGGAGAGTTGAGAAGGAGTAGGAAGTAAGGAGTGATCTCACACACCAGTTGATTACCCAGGTTGTGTAGGATCTCCTCCCAAACTGAGGAGAGTTGAGAAGGAGTAGGAAGTAAGGAGTGATCTCACACACCAGTTGATTACCCAGGTTGTGTAGGATCTCCTCCCAAACTGAGGAGAGTTGAGAAGGAGTAGGAAGTAAGGAGTGATCTCACACACCAGTTGATTACCCAGGTTGTGTAGGATCTCCTCCCAAACTGAGGAGAGTTGAGAAGGAGTAGGAAGTAAGGAGTGATCTCACACACCAGTTGATTACCCAGGTTGTGTAGGATCTCCTCCCAAACTGAGGAGAGTTGAGAAGGAGTAGGAAGTAAGGAGTGATCTCACACACCAGTTGATTACCCAGGTTGTGTAGGATCTCCTCCCAAACTGAGGAGAGTTGAGAAGGAGTAGGAAGTAAGGAGTGATCTCATATACCAGTTGATTACCCAGGTTGTGTAGGATCTCCTCCCAAACTGAGGAGAGTTGAGAAGGAGCTCAGCAAAGAAGGAATGAGTAAAGAAACCTCCTTCAGTTACATAATATTTAGTGATTTTCTCTTTCATCGATTGATAACCTGTCTTGTGTAGGATTCACTGAGGCTCTTCCTTGAAGATATCTGCCCATATTTTGATATGATCAGCAACCTGAGGAAATTTGAGAAGGAGCTCAGCAATCAAGAGATGAGTGAGGAACCTCCTTCTGTAACATACAAGGCCTACAGTGCTGCCCTCTCTCACCAGTTGAACAACTTGAATCAAATGGTTATAAAAATACAAACAAAACTCAACAAGCAAGGTAAATGTTTGTTTATTTTTCATTCTGAAATATCTGTGCATAATAATAATGTGGATAAGTTTGATTTATGTTTGTGTATTATATGTTTTACTCGTCCTTAGTACTAGAAAATATAGCGGGCAGTCATTTATTAAAGTCTGAATATCTCAAAAATATTCTTGATATACTAGTTATTGTACTAGATTAATGTTTGGTGATTTCTGATATAAATCTGTTGATGCTAAATCAATATTTTAGTAGCAATTAATAACGTGAGTTTAAACTGAAAATTAAATCTGATGAAAAACACTCACTGCATTATATAACAATCCTGTTGTAGGTTCCAAAAAATATAATTAATTTGTGTCAGTGATGTGTTGAGTACAGTTTGATATATGTACCACGTGAGTTCATACAACACGATTTGCTTTACAGTGATAAACTACATCATACCTGAAAATATTTTGTTTCTATAATGAGCAATGGCCAAAAACATAAATTAAAAAAAATATATAACCCTAACTTAGACATAGTAATTCATTAAAATGTAATAATCCTAGAAAACTCAAGAAAACATAATTTTGATCCATGATGTACAGAATGAGACAATACCCATGAATACTAATATTACAGGAGCTGAGAGAAAATTTACACTGTATAAGCATGTAAAATGGGTTTTCTTGATTATTGATAGAGCAACTTCCCTTAGGAAAGAAATATATTGTCAGATGATCTAGTTTTGGTGGTCAAAATGGGAAGGTACCAAAAGGGTTAAAAATATAAAACTATAGTTTTTGGTTTGAATTATAGTTTTCCTAAATTGATATACTTAAAATAGACTTTTAGACACATAAACAATAATTTTATCACTGTCAGTCAACTAGATGAAGACATTGAAATTTCTCGCTTTAAGGATCTGTATATGGTGTTACATCATTATTTGCTTCATCAAAGCTATCTTTATATATATATTTCTTGTGTTCATGTGTATGTGACTGAACTCCTCCTAAACTACTGGACCGATATTGATGAAATTTTTTGTGTGTTTTCAATGGAATTCAATAATGGTTTAGATTCACAATTTGGTCCACTGGAAAATGTTTTTTTTTAAATTAATTTTTCATTTGTAAGTAGTTGTTGATTTTGGAGTGTTTTACATTGGATGTGACAGACTGCACTATGACATGTAATACAAAGTAAACTAATACTTAACAGCTGTTAATAATTTCAGCTGAAGTTCATCAAAGAGGCAGAAACATTTGTTTACATTTAAAATTTAGAAAATTATTATTTTAAAGTGCTTGATCGGTAGTGTAATGCAGATTGCTTGGAAGAAGTTATTACCTAATTTTAAATTTAGATTGCGCCAATGATCAATAAACTATCTAATGCAATGAAAAAAACACTGTTATAAAAACCACCTCATTGTAGAAAGCCGTGGATGTTTGCACATAAGGTAATCGAATTTGATTAAATCAAATGTAAATGAAAAGAGCCGAAATAAGACGCTTTATGATCGAAATTGGTTATTGTTGATACATTTCCTTGACTGGAGCACAAGGAAAACTCCACAATATTGGAAATATCTCAGACAGAAAATTAATCTTAACAGACCGAATTTGATTCTTCATAACCTAATTAGATTATCGAGATGCATGTATATAAATTAATTGTATGAATAACTTATCAACACCTAGCAAAAACCACGAAAGATAGAGGCAGGAAATATAGTACATATCTTCATAATGCGCCCAAGAGGCTCAAGTAGGAACGACTATCAATTATCTCAGGAATGTTTAGAATGTGATAGAAAAAGAACACGTGAGTATAGTGTAATAGGAAATTGCGTGCAACGCAGCGGGCAACTGCTAGTTAAAAACATAGCAATCTGTCAATACATACAGCATGAGAGTAATAAACCCAAGACAGTTATTTATCCAGTAGTAATAAAACTGGAGTCTTAATAAATACAATTTATTGGATAAATTTATAAATTAGAACACAAAATGAGCATACTTGCATCTTGTTTTCACTACAGTAAAGTTGTAGTGTATGCTTATAGAAGAAACGATGACGCTAATATCGGTACTAGAGGAGTTAACACCTGGGCTACACATGCTACACTACCTGTATGATGTGCACTCTCGAGCCGTAGCGGACTGGTACTCCCATCCTGCATGGCTCTGTGCTACCAGGTGGGTTAAATATCCCCCAACATCTTTTAGTTCAGTAATTAGAATATAAGTAATATTTAACAACCGGATAAATTTGTAGATAGCGTGATTGAATTCCGTGTTATTTTGTTTATTTGTATCAAAAGACTGATTTTAGATAGTGAGCTATCTCAAATTTGTTGGCTCTAGTGAGAAGTTTTTGAAGAGTAAATTGTGAGTGATGAATTGGTTTTAAAATAGGTTGGAGCTTTTAAAAATTGCTACACGAATGTGCATGATGAGAAACAAAATGGGTAACCTTCAATTTTATTGTTACTGAAGGTTTGATGTACAAAGTTGATAAGTAGTATACTTTGGCCGTTGCTGGGACAGAGCACCCGAGACCGGTTCTGGGACAAACCGTGTGAGACCGAATCTGGGACAGAATTTTTAGAGAGCGACTAAGAGTGTGAGTACGGGTAGTCAGAACCGCGCCGCGCGAATCACCACGCATGTCATCGCTGTCCCGCCACCGCAATTTTTTAGAGAGCGACTAAGAGTGTGAGTACGGGTAGTCAGAACCGCGCCGCGCGAATCACCACGCATGTCATCGCTGTCCCGCCACCGCCACCACGCGTTGTTACTGTAAGTGTACAAGCAATCGGCACGCGCCTCGTCAGCACCGCACCGCGCGACTGCTGAACCGTCACCGCCAAGCAATCGGCACGCGCCTCGTCATCACCGCGCCGCGAGACTGCTGAACCGTCACCACCACCGCGCCGTGTGAGACACCGCGTCTTGTTTCTATAAGTATACAAACAATCGTTACGCGCCTCGTCACTGTCCAGTCACCGCCGCGCCGCGCGAGACATCGCACCTCATAAATTACTAGTTTGGTATACTGTAAGTGAATTGTAGTTAGTATCAGGAATTAATGAAGCAGAAAAGTCGGAAAGAAATCCTGCTTCGAGCATTAGAGGTTCATAAACCTGTGGTTAAGCGATTCCCTAAGAGAAAAATTGTAACTTTGGGTATTGATGATTTGTGGGCTGCAGACCTTGTTGTAATGATTAGGTTTTCAAAGGAAAATGATGGATTCAGATACATACTTAATGTAATTGATACGTTTTCAAAATATGCGTGGTCAGAACCATTAAAAACTAAAAGCTCACAAGAGGTTACTAAATCGTTTAGTAAAATATTAAGAAGAGCGAAATTGGTTGGTCACAAACCCCCGAACCTTCTTCACACGGATAAAGGACGAGAATTTGTTAATAAGGAATTTAGAGAGTTTTTACACAAAAATCAAATAAAGTTATACCATACTGAAAATGAGGAAAAAAGTGCCATTATAGAGCGTTTCCATAGAACTCTCAATGAAAAAATGAAAGTGCACTTTGAAATTCAAAACTCTTTTAGATGGGTGTCACATTTACAGAAGCTTCTACGTCAATATAACAGTAAATTTCATAGCACTATAAAGATGAGCCCATCAGAAGTGAATTCAAGCAATGAACAAACTTTAAGAAACATGTACGCAAACACTGGACGATGTCTAGTATTCAGACCCAGACTTTCGGTTGGAGACCGCGTAAGAATTACTATAAAGAAAGATGTATTTGGAAATAAATACCGCAGAAATTGGACAAGAGAAATTTTTCGGATTGTGGCTGTCAACAAAACTTGCCCCGTTACCTACAAAATCGCAGACCAGTCTGGTGAGGAAATAATAGGATCGTTTTATGAAAAAGAGTTACAAAAAACTATGTTCTAGTTCAGAGTCAAATGTATTAATAATGCTCTCATCCTTCCTTCCACTCATCCCACACACCCACCCTCTTCCTACTCCTCTTCCTATTCTCATCCATCCATACCTCATCCTTTTCCATCGTCAATCGCCCATACAGTAAGAGAGTAGCCAGCTCTATAATAATGGCGTTTTCTCCTGCTAGCAAGCAAACAGCATTTCTCAATGCTACGGATGGTCTTCGAAGATCATCAGTCAAGAAATGTCCGAATTGTGGAGAAGAGGTTACTGCATCTAACCTATCCCGCCACCAAGAAACAAAGAAGTGCATCCATACCTCATCCTTTTCCATCGTCAATCGCCCATACAGTAAGAGAGTAGCCAGCTCTATAATAATGGCGTCTTCTCCTGCTAGCAAGCAAACAGCATTTCTCAATGCTACGGATGGTCTTCGAAGATCATCAATGAAGAAATGTCCGAATTGTGGAGCTGAGGTTACTGCATCTAACCTATCCCGCCACCAAAAAACAAAGAAGTGTATGTCAGCGTCAAATCCACCAGCTTATGCTTCTTCCAACGGATTCAATGAAAAACCTCCTTCGATGAAACAAGTATGTTCAAGGTGTGGTGCTGAAGTCAGGAACTCCTCCATGTCCCGCCATAAAAAAACAAAGAAATGCATGTCCAAGTTAGACAGACAAACTCCGGACTTTGATATGTCTATGTTGGAAAACTACGCTGATGCTGTGAGTGACAATCAATTCCAGAACGTGATTGCTGATTTTGATATGTCTATGTTGCCAGAGTCCTATTCAAATCTCAGACCTGAAGAACAAGACGTGATTGCTGATTTTGATATGTCTATATTGCCAGAGTCCTATTCAAATCTCAGACCTGAAGAACAAGACGCGATTGCTGATTTTGATTTGTCTATGTTAGACACTCCAGATTTCTATTCCAAAATTAGAGCTATAATTGGTCCATCTACAGCTGACGCTCCAAAGTTTGAACCACCAGTAAAAAGGATACACCCCGATTCATCGAAAATTATATCAATACTTGGTCCACCACCATTTGAAGTTCCGGATAAGTCAGACTATTCACTGCATATACCATATAGTCCTGTATACCATTCACCACTACATATCCCAGAGAGTCCAACATACAACGTGCTTAGTCCGACCGATGTACGTGCTCAAATAAAACCCCAGAAGAAACCATGTCCAAAATGTAGTAAGGAAATAACGGTTTCCAACATGGCTCGGCACCAAAAATCTAAGAAATGTGCCAGCAACCAGCATGGTATGACATATAACGAACGTCTGAAAAAGATGGAAATCAAACCAGCTCCTAAAAGTAAAATGTGTTGGATTTGTGAAACACCAATAGAGTCATCCAACTGGAACCGTCACAAACAATCGAAACGCCATATCCGTTTGTCAGCACTTCATGAAGGTCCTCGATACAGGAGTGAAATATTACCCATTACGAGACTGACACCAAGACTGCCGGCACCCACTCCAGACATCAACATGTTGGTAAAGAAATACCCAAAACGACCAAGGGAAATCAAACAAGTACCGAAGGTCAATACAAACGATATAGCTCTTGAAGCGATGATCCGAAAACCGACTAGACCACAAAAGATTCCTACAGGTGTGAAAAAGATTATTAGTGAGACACCGACTAGTACAATTAATAGTGAGAATTCGATTAGCCCTACCATGGAAGAGAGACAGCTTCTGTCTGAAACAGAATCGCCTTCAACACCTCATCTGGTTCCGGTACGTACTCCAGAGGAGTCACAGACAATACTTGATGAAATATCAGAAGTCCAGTCGGCATTCACGGGAAGATTGAAAACGTATGTGATTATGAACAAACGTGGGATCAAAGATCCAAAAATGTTTCTTGAGATATGCAAACCACTCGTTGTTGAAAAACTTCAGGAAGCTGTAACAGAAAAAAATCTTAAGGTAAACATGGTTTATCATGCTGAATTCAAGAAAATAATAAACGATGTGGAGGTGACTCAAGTCATGAACTTTAAAACGAAAAATGAAATTCTTTACTCGACAACGTCTCTGTCTGACTATTATAACTCAGCAAAACTTAAGATGTTGGTTGAGATGGAGGAGTTTGAGGCAAACGGTTCTCAATGGTCACTAAAAAGTGTGAAAGACTTGGAGATCAGAGTCAACCGATACGTTCCTTTTCACGGATCCAGCTATGTGGTTCTACCAAAACAGATTCAATCCAAAAAGGCTGTTATTAATGTAAAAAACGAAGATCAGAAATGTTTTATGTGGTCTATTCTGGCAGCTTTACACCCGGTTAAGGTTCATCCAGAAAGAATCAGCAATTACGAACCTTTCAAACGAGAGCTGCTTCATGCACTAGCAACTTGCGAATGCCCCATGAAACTTGATGATATAGCAAAGTTTGAAAGACG
Source organism: Homalodisca vitripennis (assembly GCF_021130785.1). Classification (NCBI taxonomy): domain Eukaryota; kingdom Metazoa; phylum Arthropoda; class Insecta; order Hemiptera; family Cicadellidae; genus Homalodisca; species Homalodisca vitripennis. The sequence continues at coordinate 31,312,239 of NC_060211.1, forward strand.
TAGTGGAATTTCTGTTAATGTCTATGCTTATGATGACAAGTTCGATATATTCCCGCTGAGAATAACTGATAACGAGATGGAAAAACATGTTAATCTACTGTTTATCAGAGAAAAAACAAACACTCACTACTGTTGGATCAAAGATATGTCCCGTTTGGTTAGTTCACAGATCTCACGAAATGGACATAAGATGTGGATATGCAATAGGTGTTTGCAACACTTTACGAGAGAGGATTTACTCATCAAGCATAGAGAAGACTGTAACACACACGATGCTGTGAAATTGGAACTACCAGAGCCAGGAACTGTAATTAGATTTAAAGATTTCAATTGCTCAATGAGAGTGCCCTTTGTGTATTACGCAGACTTTGAATGCTGTCTAGCACCTATTTCAACATGTCAACCGTGTAAAGTGGATTGTAATGGTAATCATCAATCGTTCACTATTAAATATCAGAAACATAATGCCATTTCATTCTGTATGTATGGGGTGTCAGAGAACGGCTTTTCCAAACCACCGATTAAATACTTTGGAGACGATGCTGCACATGTATTTGTAAAATCATTGATTGAGGAGTCGATAAGGATTAATGAACTTTACAAGAGTGAAGCAATAGTCCCCATGCAATTGATGACAAAAGAGCAACAGGAAATGTTTGAATCTACTACTACATGTCATATCTGTGGAAATTATCTTGGTGATGATCGTGTTAGAGACCATAACCATTTGACGGGTTTGTTTAGAGGAGCAGCTCACAACAAGTGTAACATCAATTTCAAAAAACCTAGGTTCATTCCTGTTTTCATTCATAATTTAGCAGGTTACGACACTCACCTATTCATTAAAGAGTTTGGTAAGTTCCAAAATCGCATATCATTGATACCCAACAACGAGGAGCGGTACATTTCCTTTACGGTCAGTGTGGAAGGTGGAATTGAACTACGATTCATCGATTCATTCAAGTTCATGTCACAAAGTCTCGATAGGTTGGCAAAGAATCTGACTAGATCTCAATTCAAACACATCTCAACATATTACAATGGTAAGGACCTCAATTTATTGCTACGAAAAGGAGTGTACCCTTACGACTACATGGACAGTATAGAAAAATATAGTGAAACATCACTACCTAGTCAAGAAGAATTTTACAATAGACTGAATAAACAACACATAACAAATGAAGATTACAAACATGCGTGCGATGTATGGACCACCTTTAACATTCAGAACATGAAAGAATATACAATGCTATATAACGAAACCGATGTCTTACTGCTTGCAGATGTTATGGAAAACTTCAGGGATGTATGTCTCAATACATACAAATTAGATCCTGCATGGTATTTCACAGCACCTGGGTTGGCTTGGAACGCAATGCTGAAAATTACAAAAGTCGAACTGTCTCTATTGACTGACATCGATATGGTACTCATGGTTGAAAAGGGTATTCGTGGTGGTATTTCACAGTGTTCTCATCGATATGCGAAGGCAAACAATCCCTACATGAAAGACTACGACAAATCGAAACCAAACAATTACCTCATGTACTTGGATGCAAACAACCTGTATGGGTGGGCAATGTCTGTAAAACTACCATATGCAAACTTTCAGTGGAGCAGTACAGACATCGATGTAATGAAAGTTAGTGACGATTCACCCACAGGCTACATATTAGAAGTTGATTTGGAATATCCTGAAGAACTACACGACGTACACTCTGATCTACCTCTCGCTCCAGAACGTAGAGTCCCACCAGGATCGAAAATGGCAAAGCTTCTGACAACTCTCTACAGCAAAGAAAAGTATGTCGTACACTACAAAAATTTAAAGCTTTATTTGAGTCTGGGTATGAAACTAAAACATGTTCATAGAGTTCTTAGTTTCAGTCAAAGCAATTGGTTGCAGCCGTACATTAATCTGAATACCATGGAGCGTACAAAGGCGAAAAATGATTTTGAGAAAGACTTTTTCAAACTTATGAACAACTCAGTTTTTGGAAAAACTATGGAAAATATGAGAAATCGTGTGGACATTCGTTTGGGTACTAAGTCCAAATTAGTGGAAAGATGGGTTAGCAAACCGAACTTTAAGAGTCGAACCATCTTCACAGAAAACCTAGTTGCTGTACATTTTAGTAAGAAAAAACTTTTGTTAAATAAACCTATTTACGTAGGTATGAGTATTCTAGACATATCAAAGACACTAATGTATGATTTCCACTACAATGTAATGAAAGAGAAGTATGGGTCTAATATAAAAATGGTGTACACCGATACCGATTCCCTGATATATGACATCAAAACTAAAAACTTCTACGAAGACATGAAACATTTAATTGGATTATTTGATACAAGTGACTACCCCAACCCCAACCAATATGGGCTTCCCCACGTAAACAAAAAAGTTCTGGGTAAAATGAAAGATGAACTTAATGGTCGAATCATGCGAGAGTTTGTAGGACTACGATCCAAGATGTATGCGAGCAATATAGAAGACAACCATTTCATAAAGAGGTCTAAGGGCGTGAAAAAAGCTGTAGTTGAAAATGAAATTACCTTTAGCAACTATAAAGACTGTTTGTTTAGTAACATCGAGCACTACAAAACGATGAATACAATTCGGAGTCAAGCACACAATCTCTACAGCGTAGAACACCATAAAGTGGTACTTTCATCAAAGGACGACAAGCGTTTCGTACTCGAAGACAATATCCGAACCCTAGCATGGGGTCATTATAGAATATGCGAAAACTGTTAAATTGTAAATGTATGTAAGAGAACATACTATGGAAATTCAAGTGTATTGTAAAGATAAATTCGAAGACCAATTTTTACCTAGACCGTTACGGTGTCTTATTGTAGGACCGTCTGGGAGTGGTAAAACGAACTTGTTATTGAATTTCATTTACAACAAAGATGGAGTTCCGTTCAAGAATCTATACGTGTTCAGTCGTTCAATAGAACAACCTGCATATGTAGATCTGCGTGAACAATACAGTAGATTAGAAAAAAACCTTAGAAGACAAATAGCGTTTTTCTATTCGTCCTGTGAAGATCTCATTTCTATCGATGACTGCAAACCAAACTCACTTGTGGTGTTTGATGACTGCCTCCTAGAAGAGCAAACTAAAATCAAAGACTATTTCATTAGAGGACGTCATAAAGGGATTTCTTGTGTCTACCTGAGTCAGAGCTATGGTCGAGTTGATATGCAGGTCATACGAAACAATGTTAATCTGTTGTGTCTGTTTACAATGAACAAGTACTATACAAAGAGAGTGTTCCAGGACTTTGTAGGTTCTGACATGACTTTCAACCAATTTGAGGCTCTCTGTTTTGAGTGCTGGAAAACACCTCATGGGTTCATATCTATTAATACAACAGCTAAACCACAAAAAAGGAAATACATGTGCAATTTAAAAAGGAAACTAAGTGTTGAATAATACTTCGCTGTACAACGTACCAGTATAAACGTAATTTGATGTTTAAGTATAAACGTAATTTGACGTTCAAGTATAAACGTAATTTAACGTTTAAGTATAAACGTAATTTAACGTTCATAAACGTTATTTAACGTTCATAAACGTAATTTGACGTTTAAGTATAAACGTAATTTAACGTTTAAGTATAAACGTAATTTAACGTTCATAAACGTAATTTGACGTTCATAAACGTAATTTAACGTTTAAGTATAAACGTTATTTAACGTTCATAAACGTAATTTGACGTTTAAGTATAAACGTAATTTAACGTTCATAAACGTTATTTGACGTTTAAGTATAAACGTAATTTAACGTTCATAAACGGTATTTAACGTTCATAAACGTAATTTGACGTTTAAGTATAAACGTAATTTAACGTTCATAAACGTTATTTAACGTTCATAAACGTAATTTGACGTTTAAGTATAAACGTAATTTGACGTTCATAAACGTAATTTGACGTTTAAGTATAAACGTAATTTAACGTTCATAAACGTAATTTGACGTTTAAGTATAAACGTAATTTGACGTTCATAAACGTAATTTGACGTTCTAGTGTAAACGTGACTTGAAAGATTTGAAGAATAACGCTGTATCTATTACTATAAGTATACAACATGGTGAATAAACTAGATGCAAAAGAAGCAAGGCGACTTGAAAAAATTCAGACTGTCTTGGCTGCAAAGTTCAAACGTGCTGAACAGGATGAATTAAAAAACTTCTCAAACAAAAATACTATATCATCAAATGCTAATGAGACGTCTACCAATCGTAACATATCAATAACACATGATCGACCGCTCACTGTTTCTAAAGCTCGAAAGTTGGATGAGTTAAACCGGAAATTACAAAGTGAGTTTGCTCAGACTCATTTTAAAGAGTTAGAAGATGTTCGTGAAAATGAGAAAAAGTACGAACCAATCACCAGAGCCATTAGGGAACAACAACATAGAGAATTGGAAACACAAAATATACGTAGTCAAAACCGTATGAAACAGTTGGTAAGATTTCAACCTCAAGCATCAGATCGTCGAACGTTTGAGGATGTAGATTACGATGATGAGGCAGAAGTACAACCTCAAGAGCAATCGATGAAACAGTTGATGGATTCTAAAGTAGTAACACTTGGTTCTCTAGGAGCCCGATACCTTCCAAAATCCAACGACAAACAGTTTGGTATTTGGTACGATGAAAATCTAGAGCAGCCGATGATCGGTTCCGAACCGATTACATTTGATTATGATGACATTATATTAGTCAGCTCTCAAAAGAAATACAAAGGGACTGAGGGTCTTTGGAGATTGTTGACGAAAAACAATATAGTAGAGAAGGATCTGTACACCGATGAAGACTGGAACTCTTACAAGGACATATTGGTGAGGACAAACTCGCTTTTCCAAAGAAACAATCCCAAAAGTAATCGTCCCAAATCAAGTCAAGGACTAAAGTGGAAACATATGATAAAACCTATTTGGGATGAGTTGGTGAATGGAAAAGTGGCAACAATTGGTTCAGGGTTAAAGGTTTACAATGAAAGTCCGGTCGAATATAAGTACATAAAGAACTTCAAAGACCTCATTGACAGGTTACACTACATTCAAGCTCAGGAAGAAGCTGGAAACAACAACTTTCATAATGAAAAACTGTCTGTAGTTGATTTCCTTCACGATGAAATGGAAGACCTAATTGCTACACCTAAAGGGTTGAAGTACCTAGTCAGATGTTTGTCTGTTTTGCCTGAACATGTTATAGAAGGTAAAGGGCTTTTGAACGACATCATTAACAAGTTACCATTCGAGTTACATGCGCCCAAGAACTGGAATCTTGATACGTACAACTACTGTGGGCCCGGCACCCAGCTTGACAAGAGACTTGTTAGGGGAGATAAGGGAATTAATCCCCTCGATGAAGCTTGTAAGAAGCATGATATATGGTATAGGGATCATAAAAACACAGAAGACAGGTGGGAGGCGGACAAAATATTACAAAAGAAAGCTTGGGAGAGGGTTACCTCAGATGATGCTGACTTGAATGAGCGTATGGTCGGTCTAGCAACAACAGGAGGAATGTGGTTGAAACGTAAACTCGGTATGGGGTTAGGAACTTCAGGATGTATCTACCCATCAGATATATAAAGCAATGAAAGCAAATATTTTTTACCCTATATATAAGAGAGGATATAATAGAACAGTGATCAGTGGTAAAACCAGTGATGGAGAAACTGTATATTGAATTTTCGAGCGGTATAGCAAGAAGTGAGTATAGAACTGCAATGCCAGTTTCAGAGCTCAACTTCAATGCACCCAACAACAATACAACATTCAAACTGGATCATGGAGACGCATTTTATGATTCACGCATAATGTACCACATTCAAGGAAAGTATGTGCAAAAATCTGATGGATCTGATTATCAAACTAACTCTACCGTCAAACTGGTAGACAACTTCGCGGCCTTCTTGTTTTCAAGAATAGAGCTGAGGAAACACAATACATTGATCGACACAGTAGAACTCCCCGGCATAACCAGCACTATAAAGGGGATTGTTAGTTACAGTAACACTGAAAAACAAACACTCTCAAGTAGTGGTTTCTCATCATCGTTTACAGGAGGTGGGAAGTTTGAAGCACTCGGCACACTTGGGCATTTAGGATTAGGGTTCTTTGACCACCTACGTTACCCGATGTACAAGGGAGGTTTTGAAATCACATTTACTAGGAATGAAGATAATGATGCGTTGTTTCACTGGAAAGGGGCAGGGTCCACAGCAACGGATCCTGGCGATGGGAAAATTGTGATAGAGTCGTTTGTGTTACGAGTCCCCATAGTCGATTATACCAGCACTTCCAAAATTCAGTTAATTGATGGTTTGAAACATCTGAGTGACAAGGATGCTTTAGTCTACAACTTCTTTCAATGGCAATGCATCGACAAAAGAGGGGTGTTCGGTTCATCATTCAGCTTCGATATTACAAGTGTTTACAGAAATGTGTACAATCCTAGATTTGTTATAATCGCACTTCAGACAAACAGAACAAACACCCAGGCAAAAGATCCCAGTAGATTTGACAGCTGCAACATCAAAAATGTGTCTGTGAAAATTAATGGAGAAAGGTACCCTCAGGAATTGCAGAATTTTGATATTACTAATGGTATATACAGGATCATGTACGATCAGTACCTAGGGTTCCGAAAAATAAACTTCGGAGACAATAACGTGTTAGTAAACCTGAAAGAATTTATTGATAACTCACCTTTGGTTGTAATTGACACACATCTACATCAACCAACAACAGACAGATCTCGAAGTGACATTCAGATTGAATTAGATTTTGTAAAAGCTATTGCATCTCCACAGGGGAGTAGCGGCACCACAGCATATGTTGTTGTTGTATCTGAGGCACATTTCTCATATGACATTACTCGAAACATAATCAAATTCCTGTAAAAACAAATAAAAAAAACAACAAAAAACAAAAAAAAGTAAAATAAAAATGTTTTTTTTTTCATTAGTAGGCGGCAATTATTGTTTTCATGTCAGTGTTTTGTATATAAGAAAGCGTATAGAATGGAAAGTCAGCATAATTATACAGTTCGGCTATCCGAAGCTCAAAAACGTAAGCTTCGTACAGCGTACAAAAGACGGAAACCTACAGTAATCAGATTATCTAATGAACAGCTGTCTCACGGAAGTGATCGTATACTTCTTTCTGGAGAGCAACACAAAGCCGTTTCTAGAGCTGTTAAGAACAAAAAAGGTTTACAATTGCTTCTAAGTTACAACCAACTCGTATCTAATAAACAAGGAGGGTTTTTGAAGGAAATTATGGAAATGGTGGATTCGTCAGTTCCTGGAGGTAAACGCTTCATCTCTCCATTAATAAGAAGAAAGTTGGCTCCTTTACTGAGAGAAAAATTTATACCTTGGTTAAAGAGTTTAGTCGATGAGGAGTTGGACACCATTATTGAAAAAGACCCTACGGGTAGAGGGTTGAAACGTCGTATTGGTCGGAAGCTTGATGCATTGTTGTCTGTGAATAAAAAAAAGAGATCTTCCCGCTGTCTCTTGGTGAAATAGAAAAATTAGCAGGTATATTAAACATTAATGAGTTTAGAGGTGTTTTCATGCGACAGTTACTTCCAGACAAACCTACAAATATCGAACGCGGTATAGTAAATCTTGGTGACCTTTCATCTGGTGGTACTCACTGGACGTGTTATGTGAAACGTGGTGAAAAGAAATTCTATTTTGATTCATATGGTGATGTCAATCCTCCAATAGAAGTAGTCAGGTATTTGGGGCCAAAAGGGTTGGTTTATAACTCAGAGCGTATTCAGGGGTTTGACGATCCTCCTATCTGTGGACATCTGTGCCTGGAGGTTCTACGACGAGATTCAGCTGGTGAGGACTGGGAACATATTCTTCGTAGTATAAGAAACAATAAAAATGCATGGAAACCGTGGTTTTATTTTCAACAGATTTGGAGAAGAAATTGAAATTGGATCAATACCAACTCAACCCAATTCAGACCCTTCTCCTAACGAGATAATTGAGCTTGCAAGTGATGTATCAAAAGTCTCACAAGATTTATTCGAAGTCAAGAAATTATTGGAATCGCATTTGGTAAAATCGGAAAAAATAATAAATGCGATCGAGATTGTCCCCACTAGTACCGTAAATGGTGAAAAGATATGGGGCAGCTTCCTACTGAAAAACCACCAGAGAATTGGTCAAGTGAGCAAAGCAGTGGAGCCATATGATGTGGTTGTCAAAGTTCAA